>NC_056729.1:735959552-736032006 GCF_019279795.1 Protopterus annectens | reverse complement strand
CATGTAGACATATATAGACCTATTATATGTATATAACCACATTCCTGTCATATGTAAACCTCAAGGTTGTGTATACCCACCCCATATGTATCTCACCATGTGTTTCTGCTATGTGTACATTATGATAAAACAACATTTGTGATGCAACAGTCATATTAATAGCAAGGATTACACAATTTAGGAAGTAAAGGCACTTTTCCAATACTGCACAATATGTGAATTGACAGCAATATTGGTAAAACAATAGCTGTCTTCACAGTGGTCATGGCGTAGTGGTTAAGTGTTGTGACTGTGGTATACAGGGTCCTGGGTTCAAAATCTGCAAGGGCTGTTCATTCTGTTGCTGGGAAGAACAAGGGCTGTCAGATACAGAGTGGTTAAGGCAGTTTTGAGCAGCTTTCAGTAGGTTTACATGGGTTTGCATGAAGCTAAGTGGTGTTAAGCTATGGGTAAATGTATGGGCACTTACACAGTGTAGGCATCACTTACCAAAGCGCAAATCAGCTTAGCAGTTATATTGCAGCAATGTTGATACTTGCTAACATGGCTTAGGCCTGGTAACCAGGTGACACCACCCAGTCTGATAACATAGCAGGGTACTCACATCTGTAATAAGTGTATGTAATGCCATGAGCAATACTTGTGCCTACATGCTGTCATTACAGTAGTAAAGGGTGTGAGTGTCATGTGTGGGACACAGACATATATGTGGCCTGTACAGTACTGATATCCATGTGAATGTGTGACATACAGGGGTATTAGGTCAGGGTACATGCCGTCACACTGGCATGTAGTGTATCATGGCAGTACTACTGTTGACAATGCTTACCCAGGCAAGAGCAGAATACTAAATGTAGTACTGACAACAAGCACACCTGCAGGCATAGCTGGACACTGAGGCCTTCCTGTTGTATCCCTGGTGTGTGAGCTGTGGCACTGTATATACCCTTTACTGGGTAATGATCCGACATGTGGAATGTAATTGTAGACTACCGTCTGTACAGCACATGTTAGTGAGGGCTTCTGAGATGTAGTTATGGCATAAATGTTGTTGTCAAATATCTGTCTGTCAACACAGTCATCCTATTGCATAGCTACTTGCCAAGCTGATGACTGTCAGTCCCTGTACAGATGTGCAGATGGCAGGTATCCAGATGGGATATGTACAGGCAACATAAGCTTGATTGACACTGACATGTTTGCCCAGCTGTGTAAGAACTGGCACGTATAGGCAATGTCACCCTGTACGCACCACATGCCACGGGTACCACCACTACACTATCACAGTCAACAGAACATGCTTGAGTACAGGTCTCCATCACAGACACTAACCATGTGTTGTAATCCATGTTGCATACATATCAAATTGATCACCTCAGTGGCCATGTGTAGGAGGCACCTGAAGGATTGGCTGATGCATATCATTCTCACCCTGAAAGTCACCATAGTAGTGACTGTCAATAGATTGCCTGCTGCCACCTGGCAGGTGGCAGGATACCACTGTACACACAACCCCTACACAAGCCATCTCTCTTTGTACAATAGCTAGGTACACGGCTATGACCAACTACAGCGATGCACCCCTGTAGTGACAGATGTATATGTGTGTATGACTGTGTATAGCAGTGTCTTTGTGTTAGCACACCTGTACTTGGGAATTCCATGAGATCCTTCACAACCAATGCAGCACCCATTGCCATAGTCAGTTGTGGCTGCTGTTGTATGGGACAATACATGTACCCTGTTAAGCTCCCCACCATACCGGTTACATGAGCCTTGCAGTACCAGCATTACAGTGTTTTACAAATGGGTTGATAGGCATGGGATACCCATTGTGTTCTGGCATGTGTGTGTGTAGTTGTGCATGTCCATATATCTGTAGGGTACACATTCCAAGGCCACATACTCCTATTGCAATACAAACTGCCACACAGTAGTACAGATAATGTTGTTGCTGCCCATAGGTGAGGCATGATAATGCAACACCCTACTACATGTGTGGCATGTGCATTAGATGCATAACCTTGTAGTACCACTGTTTGGGTATACTATGTGTTGTATTGCAGTCATGGCAAATGTGTCATGGTGGATATGGCAGAGTGTCATCATGGGTTTCAGGGAGTACAATATCCACTGGGGGCTGCGGGTGCTGTGTACACTGGCATTACACCAAGGTACACCCATTATATGTCCCATGTACCACATTATGCTTACCACTGTCACCATCAACCATACAGGTAACCGATACCACAACCCATGCTAGTTATGTATGTGCTGTGTGCTGCCTACCTGTAATACATTGGACACATGGTCAAGTTAGTTAGCAGTGATAGGCCCTGGTATCTTAGATGTTTGTCTGCCTGTTATGTGTCTGTTAATATGTATATGAAGGTATGTCACACTATATATTGTCCATATACACCCATTACATACCCCATTAGCATACTGTACATGAGCATGTTCTGCATGCAACATGTAACCTGGGACACCCCTCACCCTAAATGCTGTGTGTTGTGTGCAGTGTCAGCCACACATTTCAGTATCACTACATAGCTAGGTAGGGGTCTAGTCGCAGTGTTGCCAAGTAACAGTGTGCATGTATGCGGATGGGTTTACATCAGGTTGCATGGTATACACGCCTCAGTGTGTCACCTCTCCATGTGGCACATGCAATAACCATTTTAGTAACCTGTGACATGTGTTCAACTGTACCCCAGATATGTCACAGCCATGGTGTCACCACAGTGCCATACCCTGTTGTGGAATATGATTGCAGACCATCCTCATGCTGACACATGTACACCTACAGCACAAATGGATAACATTATGTAGACCACAACTGACCAGTGTTACTAACAGCTATAATGCATCATTGATGGACGGCTACACTACCTGCCATATATGCATTACACTTTACTCCTTACAACTTGTTACACTACAGTACTGTGATACACTGTAGTACAGTCACCGTGTGCATCAGAACCATATTAGCTTGTCCCTGCATTGATGGTATGGATGACAGGGATGTGGCACAGGTATCATCATATGCACAGGGCATCCTTGTGCTGACACATCTATACCTACAACACAAATGGATAACATTATAGGGACCACAACTATCCAGTGTTACTAACAGCTATAACGCATCATTGCTGGATGGCTACACTACCTGCCATATATGCATTACACTGTACTCTTTACCACATTTTACACTGCAGTACTGTGGTAGACTGCAGTACAGTCATCGTGTGGATCAGAACCATATTAGACTGTCCCTGCATTGATGGTATGTATGACAGGGATGTGGCACAGCTATCATCATATGCACAGGGTGTGATGTTGGTTTGCCAGAGGCCGAGGGTGGGCCATATATTTGACACCATATGTGTGAGTGAGGGGTGTACTGCATTGAGCTGGGAGTTGTGCTGTGATGTGTGTAGGTGGGGTTGCCCTAGGTGTGTTTGTATAGTGTGTGGATATGCATGCACACAGTTCTGCCATGTGGCTGCCCTACACAGGTGTTTATGGACAGCTGCAGACCATACCTGGCAGGGTGTGCAGTTCACTGCCTCTGGCCACAGAAATGTGGACTGTGCCTGCCAGGGGTTCTATGGGCACGTCCAGGTACAGGCCTCAAAGCGCTATTCTCACCTGCTGATGACAAATGTCTGCTGGTACCAGGCCCCTCCTGGGACTGGCCAGGACCATGTGCACGTGACCTGTTGTGGTGTGGTGTGGACAGCAGCCCCCCCACACTGCTGGCACTGGTACTGCCAATACAGGAGCCCCTTGGTGTCCTAGCACATCTACGTTGACTGCCAGCTGTTGGTGTTGCTGGCCCACATCCACGTGACTGTCGCCGCATCCCCACTACACGTTAAAGCATGGACACACACGGCCGATGAGGACCATCATCTCACCATGCCATCTATCCATGAGCTCGGTATAACCACAGCTGGCACCAGACATTTCACGGATGTTTTTGCTTACAGATGCGAGAGCAGCCCTCTTCAGCCTCAGGCCCTGTCTGGTGTAACATTCCATACATGCCTGCACCGCCATGACAGCCTGAAACATAGGCCTGATGGTACCAGCTATGTCACCTCTGCTAGGAGCATGATGTCCAGCAGCCATACCACGATCACCCTGGAACATCCACCTATGTGGTGCCCTGCCGGACTTCCGGCTATGCCTGCTGCAACCGGACACAGTAGGCAAAGATTACCACACTTTCCTGTGCACTGCCACCAAATGCCAGCTGTCCCTCCACTATGGCTACTGATGACAGGTTATGTATAAGCACTGAAACTGTGTGCAGGCTTGGGGTAGCTAAAAGGGGGATGTCAAATGTTGGTGCAGTGTCGGCCCCTGAGAACTCCACCTGTGCCTCAACAGTACTATCATCATCTTCGGTGTCTGTATGGACACCATCAGACTGCATGCAGGAGGGACCCTGATCCACCTCGCCACCTGTGGGGGAAAACAATAAATGCACTTTAAAACCTGTACAGCTTTGCCTAACAGTACACACACAAACTCACACACACACACACACACACACACACACACACACACACACACACACACACACAAACACATGTCCGTAACACCTACCTGTCCATGGCTTTACAGATAGTCCCGTGTATTTGCTCATGTGGTACTCCATCCTGCATCACACTTCATAACATACACACATTGATACCACTCCTTAACATATCAGTCCTCTAAGTGCCTACACAAGCGGTCACATCACAAGACCTATTACTACATTACCTGCCTGGTATGTGTGTAGTGGTTTTACATGGCCTCACTGCTGTCATTTGGTATGCACCCTCTGTATGTCTGGACATCATGTGTATGGCCCCTATATGTGTGGGCTACTATGTTCTATCCATAATATCACACACTGGTGTGGCAAGTGTATGTAATGCTCAGTACATGTCAGATATGCTGCTCATTCAGCCTATAATGTGACAACTATAATATTTGGAGACACTCCCTGGTATTGACTATTACTTCACCAATGCATCTGTAGTGCTGCATATGTGGGTTGTAGGTGACCTCCCTGCTGAAAGCGATATTAAGGGTGTACCTGGTTTCTACCTTCCCTCTTGATGCCTGTTCCATGCTACAGACCATATTATACTATCAGCTGTCCTGTGATTACACATATGACAGGTATTCCTGGCATGTAATGTGGCAGTCCATGTCCATGTACTGCATGGTCCCAAAGGGAGATACTGCTGTATGAACACCCCACAATCTCACATGTGCATACATGGCCACCCACACAAACACACACATGCACACACGCATCCTACATGAATCAACCACCCTCCACTTCACCAGAGTGACCCCACAGACAAACTAACCACCAGGATGCACACACACACACACACACACACACACACACACACACACACACACACACACACACAGGTGAGGTTGCACAATGATATTACATAGGAGTCCTCCTATTACCCATTTGTCAACATGCAGAACATATGGTACCCAACAGCATGCAGTGCAGCTATATTCAATCCATGCTGGCAACAGTATACATGTGTGTGATGCATGTGCTGTGTCACTAGGTGAAACCCCTTCCCCTGGATACCACTGTTCCCATGAAAATGGTATTTCTGTGCACCTGTTCTGCATCCTGTCATGTACTGTGCACCACACCTCACAGGTGTACAACCCATTGCGGAATGTGTACTACTGTGTCAGTTATGTCAGCTTTAATGCTCACAGCCCCTATGTTTTTCAGCAACACATACCTGGGATGATATGTAGACAGATGTCATTTGTGAATGCCTGATGCCTGATTTACAGCTCTCAACATCAGCAGACCATGTATGACCAATCCAATACTCTTACACTAACAACCATCAGAGCATACCATAGCTTTGGGGGGTATACACACCCATCCTGATATGATGCACCATTCCGAGATCTGCACTGGGACCACATCACAGCATATCTTAACAGCACATGCGCCTGATATGTGACATATGTCCTGTACTTTCACATGCAGTGTCTATGGAATGTGTTGGGTGTGTGGATGCTGACCATGATGCATAAACTTTGTGTGGGCATATGTCTGCTATGACGGTTTGATGCACCTCTTGTTGTGTGTACTACAGCAGTCACTACTCCTGGTGGGGGTGTACCAGCATGGGCCATCTGCAATTGCCAGTGTATATTCAGTCTGACCTACACATGTCCCCCTACTCTGCATGACTGCAAGGTCTACTCATGTGCACATCCCTTGGTGTTAACACATTGATGTCACTATTGCTGTGGGGGTAGGGTTATGTCTGCCACAGGTTCAGCACTTAACTATGTGCAGATACTGCCATTCTTGGCATCCTTAGGATCCCTGCTGCAGTGCACTGGTGGTTCATGCTGACAACCCCCCCTCAGCCTTTTTGCAGATGCATGAAAATTAAGCCCTACAAATGTGTGTCACTTTGCAGTGTCCCATAAACTGAACACCACATGTTACAGCGTAGTCCCAGCTGATAATGTGGACTACTGCAATGTCTTATGCTATAGTGTATCTCTGCAGCAGTTGCCATTGTCCTACAGGTATATACACTGGTGTTGCACTGTATATGGGTGTTGTTCCAAATATGTCCCTACTGTAGGCCATGTCTCCCACCATTATGTTACTCCCTGTGGACACATTCCGCAATGACAGGATGTTAGTTATCATGCAGGTGTCTGACACAGCTTTCCAATACCCCATCATGGTCACCCCTGTAATGCCATGCATTTCACAGCAACAATACATGCACATATATAGCATGCATTCTGGGTAGGTGTGTTAGATGTGTGCATGGAATATATCATTGCCATTACATGCCCGATGTGTTGGCAAGAATCTACATAAACCATACTCACCGGCTACAGGTTGCTGCCTTTGTGGTATCCCAGAGGAACCTACATAAGAGGGTGAGTGATGCAATGTCAGTGGCCACACCTGTGGCAGTGCTACAGGGTGGGTGCAGTTTTACAATATATCAATGGCACGTTTCCACAATACTACCACATATGGATATCGGTGTATCACTACTATGCAGCAACACAATATACACATGACATGTCAGATATGCATGCTCTACCTGTACCGATGTGGATGTATACACAATAATGGTCTACTGATGTGTGGTGTGGCTTTACATGCACGGTCCTCAGCCAGTGTGAGTGGGTGGCACCCACCTCCACAAAGGTGTTTGGCAGTTGGTGGCTGGACGGATGGACAGGTGCCACAAGGCTGGCCAGGAGCTCCTCCACACATGGTCAGGGGGGGATGGATGGCATGGCCCTCCCCTGTGGTGTGGTGATCCCCCCAGACTGCAGCAGCATGCCAACGGGCATTGCAAAGTAGGTCAGCACAATGATGAGGCAGGCTCCTAGATAAAACCAAGCAACAAATTTATTTCGTAAGCGCTTTCGGAAATGGTCAATACCTTTCCTTCATCAGACACAGTTACAATACATCACTTCCTATTTAAAAGTTCAATTAAATAGATTAATTAACCAATTAACCAACATAATAAAAATTAAAAGAAACCACATTTACAAAAAAATATATATGTGTATATGCATAAGTGTATATTCAATAAACACTTTAAAACTGTTTCATGTGAAACAACCAGCTTAAAAAACTATCTGTTCAGGGCTAATAATTTAAGTATACACTTAATAGAGAGTGTTTCGTTGAGACCTGGAAAAAGGTGAGAAGCTGTTCTAATTTGCCATTTTAATTCCTCAAGTTCTAATGTTAACTGCCAGGGACCACCCCTCACATCTACCCTAATTTGTTGTAGCACGGAAAACTTAAAAGTGTGACTAATGTGCCTTGCCAAAGCATTAGTTTGATCATTTTTACTAATAGCGTAAACGTGTTCATAAATACGCTTTTTGATCTTTCTTTCTGTTTTACTAATGTAAAACGAATTGCAATTTTGGTAACAGGCACAATAGACCACTCGTTCGGATTCACATGAAAAGTGACCAAGAACTTTGTAATTAACATCCCTTAACATTATTTGCTTGTCAAGATTCAAAAATTTACATTGTTGACATCTCCCACATTTCACCATTTGGTTAGTTTTATTTGAAGAAGGGGTAGAAGAATACTGTAAAAGGGATTTTAGGTTTTTACCACGCCTGAAAGTGATGTTAGGTAGGACTCCTAAAACTTTATGCATGGTTGGGTCCTCTTGAATCAGAGTCCAATTTTTGTATAAAGTATTTCGAATAAAAGAATGATCTAAATTGTAAGTACAAAAAAAATCTAACTGTTAGATCATTCCCCTTAGTATTTGACACTTCACCACTAGGGGCCGTAAGGGGCTCATCATTAGATGGTATAGCCTGCCTTATCCATTCTTCTTCAGTTTGTTTTGATTTTGCGTTTGCTTAGGTCAGCACAATGATGCCAGGCCTGCTCATAACTGCGGTTGTGCAGTCCAACATAATTGACCCTGTGGAGTAGGTCGTCGTTCCACAGAGCTGTCTGCTCCTGCTGGTCATGGGCAGCCCATCCAAACCGCACAGGGTAGTGCTGGATTAAATACATGATCAGCACTTCATTTTTGGCAGCTGAATATGTTGGAAGATGTGCATTTGGCATCTTGGCTGAAAGACATAAAGATGGAAATAGGTCTGAGCAACTCATACAGCAAGGTTACCACAGTTCTTAATACACATCTCTGTCACCTCCCACCATATCAGTGACAACAAATTGTACACACAACTCATTAGGTATGGCTACAACTTACCTACCAGTGGGACAGATATTGTATTGTACCACACTGTCTGCTATGTGTTTGTTCATAGGGTCAAAGGTTCATAGATTAGTACTAAGCTAACTGCCCTTGAGAGCCATTTTAAGCCTAGCCAATTATCCCTTGTGAGACTCGAACTCTGCACCTTGTGTTTGTATGGCAAATACCTTAACCATTAGGCCACCTTTGGGAGATAGCTATGGTCCCTGTGTCAACACTATCATTGCTGGCCTGTTACAGACTATTCACTTGCATGCCATTGTCAGGGTCACTATGGTTTCATATATGCCTGTGGTATAGCTGCTTTGTGATTGCTGCACATCTGACATTCTGTGTTATTGGGGATATCTATGCATGCTGTTGGATATGTTCCGGGATTGTGTAGACTATTACTACCAACATATGTTCTATAACAGTGACACAATAGCATGTATATGTACTATTGCCCAGCAGAACCACTTCTCCAAACCCATCTGCCTATGTTACCTGGTCACATAACATATGTGTCCCACCCTGGGGCCTCCTCATGTACTGGTCCAGCAATACCATCAGGTGGAACCAAGCCAGGGGATGTTGTCCCCCCCTGGGGGCACACACAGACATGTTCCTGTCCCCTGAGGTCAGGTCCAGGGTCTGTTCCATAACGGGCTCCACAGACACATGTGGGATGTGCTACATCACTCTGAGGCACCCAGTACACATTCACAGGGCCGACATGCTCCACTTGCTCAGCCTCCAGGCCAGGCACCTTCAGGACATGGACTGCTGTTGGGAGTAGCAGTGGGTGGGAGACTTGTTCCCATTGTGTCAATATTGGGGCCCATGGGGCATCCACATCACAGACCACACACACCATCCAGGGTATTTACCCACCACTTGTCACATACCAACCCTGTAGACTGTCCTCTATATCTACCAATCCTGACCACCTCCACAACTATACCTGCCATATTTCCCCATATTCCCATTCCATACTTCACAGACAAGGGCAATGTGGTCCCAACAGCGGGTTAACATGTGACATACCCATCCATGTTGCACACAGCCAGCTGTAGATATCTGTGTGTATTGCTATGTGTGCTGTTTCCTCACACATAGCATGCAGCATGGTGGCAGTAATATAGGGGACATGTATTTACATACATATATGTTTGTGTGTGTGTTTGTATGTATGTAGACATGTGCATATAGGTTTATATCTATATATGTGTAGATATATGTGATGTATATATGTGCTCATATATGTGGACATATATGTAGGTGTAGATATATATATATATATATATATATATATATATATATATATATATATATATGTGTATATATATATATATATATATATATATATATATATATATATATATATATATATATATATATATGTATATATGTATATATATATATATTATATATGTGTACATATGTACACATATGCATACCTATATGTGGGGTACATTCAGACATCAGGTCCACAATCTCACAATACCTTTCTGCATAGATGCACTGTTCTGCCTTGCAACAACACAGACAGGTGCCACATATGGACACCGCCTGACATTAGGGGGTATATGTAGGACCAGATTGCAGGTAACTCTATTACACACCTATGGCATTCCTGCATGCTACATTACAGATTAACCTGAGTATCCTGCAAGGGGTGGGCTGTGGATCCCATGTGTCCATTATAATGGCATTACTTCCACCACCAGCTATTGGCCACGTAATATACATACTTTCCATTACACAACACACACTATGATGGCTTACATCTTGTCAGTCACTACTGATCTGCACAGTTGACAGCTATGGCCCAATACCCACAGGGACAGACACTATTGTCCATAGCAGTTGTTCAGTTGAACAGCATTACAACAACATCTGATGGAACATATAAATCATTCGGCCTCATCTATCCCATTAGTATGGATCAAACACTACATTCAATTACATGCATATATACTTCATATACCTGTTGTGGGAATGATGTCTGTTCTGGACAGTTTGCTGGATGTAATTAATTTTTTTTTTGCTGTGGCTTTGGCTTTCACTTCCACTTCCACTTCCACTTTCACTCCCTCTTTCTCTCTCTCTCTCGGCCTCTCTCCGGTAAATGGATTGAGCTGCTTTGAATAGATTGCAGCATGGATTTTGTAGGTGATGCACATGATCAGATGATGGCCTTTGCACCAATCAGTGTCCTCCACTTGCTACCTGCATGCAGCTTGCTGTGTAGTACTTCCAGTTACCACTGTCATGGCAACCATTTACTATAAATCCCTACATCATGTGGGCATTGTCCCTTTACCTTTCCTGTGTGATGGACATCCTTCATGTGTGTGGGCATTACTGTTACAGACAGCAAGTAGCAATACCTCTTACTGGAGAACCTGCACACTCAGGCCAGCTACATATCTGTAGGAGGGTCCAGAACTACAGACAGAGTGTGAGTACAGTTGTTGTATGCATTGTATAGCACTGGTGTTGCAGGGTTTGTGTGTACATACTAGTTTAACTTGGAATGCAGTCTGTCTGCATAGCTCTCAACAGTGGGTCTATCCTCTTGATGGCCAGAGGTGTGCCTGTCATGTTTTATCTGTCCACCACACAGGTCTTATGTCAGATATTTCACTGGCAGTGTGTGTGTGTGAAGTGCTATCAGTGCATGGCTGCATCCATTTCTGTTTCTAACTACATATTCCTGACTAAGGGTATGTTGCAGATTATCCTGTAACAAAAGTGACTTGCTTAGTGTATGACAACAGTTTTCCACATATGTGCCTGTGTTCCAGCCTCTATCCTCCACCTACATACCAGGCTTTGCACATATGACATGCTGTCAGGGGTTGTTCTGTAGTGGGCTGTGAGTATGTCATGCTGCCATTCCTGCCATCAGTCCATTGCTGTTGTGTCCCCCACACATGCGGTGGGGTTGGGGCCATATATGTGTGGGCTTCACCTACACAATACATGTGTGCCCTTATGCACTCCAGAGGCCAGTGTATGTAACAGTGGTATATGGCCCTGTATTATTGAGTCTGGGGGGGTGCACCATAACTAACCTAGTCTGTTAGAACATGTGGGGGTATCAGGGGTAAGCTGCCTTAAGTTATCTGGATGTACATTACCATACAATCCTCCTTGGGTAAATGCAAGCCTACTGCCTCCTGTCATACAGACTGTTCTGTTAGTCAGTGTGCTTGTGATGGTGTCAAGTATGCCTTGCTATGTAACAGTTACACCCCATTGTGTCAACTGAGGTCTTTATCGCCTAGGGATTGTGTACAGAGTGTAGATAGAGGCTGCTGAACTATACATCTGCATTACTTACTGTTGATTGTTTGGTATCCTGTGGCCCAGTCTGTCTTTACTATTGTACTACCTGAAGACCCCGTCCTGGACAGTAACATTTGTAAACCTTTCCAGACTACTGTATTAGTATAACTGTTTCACAGTTGCATTACTCTGTTTATATGGATGTCAGTGTTTGAACAGCTATATGGCATGGCATATACAACTGTAATAGTACACAAATAAAGCTTTCCCATGTATGCAAACCTGTATGTGGTGTTATATCCTTTGACCTCTCTGTGGGTTTATGTTGCAGGCAATGATTGTCATTTGTATGGGTGGCTCATACAGTGTCCAGTTGGTAAGGCAGTAACCGTAGACATAGTGGCTGCTCCATATTGTGTGTTCTTTCTACATATGCATCTTACTATACATATCTCTGTGTGTGTATGTGTAGTTACATATATATCTATATATATATATCTATATATATATATCTATCTATATATATATATATATATATATATATATATATATATATATATATATATATATATATATATATATATGTATATCTGTATTTCCATATATCTGTCTGTGTATATGTATCCTAGGGATGTTGATTGCTTCCATATTGTACATTCCCTATGGGAGCCAGACTGTACTGCATGATATGTTACTGATACTAGCCTGACATCATACAGGTGGGATGGAGTCCTGTTAACATCTTGTGCCCATGTCGTGTCAGGTCCTGGTTATGGGATCTGCAACAGTTAGTAGTGTTTTGCAGAGCAGACATGTTTGGCTGTGGGGTGGGGGTGGGGAATACCTATTTGTACAAGATGTATGTTGTTTGGGGCCTCTCAACCCCATTAACGGTGCATGTGGGCATTATCTACAGATGTATGTCCGTATATATTCCTATAGATCTGCTTACATATATATAACTTGCTGTGTGTGTGTGTGTGTGTGTGTGTGTGTGTGTGTGTGTGTGTGTGTGTGTGTGTGTATGTATATATATATATATATATATATATATATATATATATATATATATATATATATATATATACATATAGATGTAGACATATATATCTATAGATGTACGCATATATATGTATATATGTTTATATTTATATATATATATATATATATATATATATATATATATATATATATATATATATTGTGAAGACAGGTAGAGAAGAGTGAAGGCTGCCATCTTAGCCAGATAGAATTGTGCAGATAATGTTATTATTTGTAAATACTGTGAATGTTGAAATGTTGAACTTAAAACAATGTGGCAACATTGCCATCTGCTGTAAAGAAAGTTAAGTCAAGCAATTCTTGTTGGTCCTTTGAAATTAAAATTATTTCATCACTGCCCTTGATGTTTTACAAGTCAGCTCCAGTCCTGACCAGAATTTACATATGGAATGTCCTTTACTGCTCTAAGTGTAAAAGAATGTAAATGCAGTTAATGTGCATGCAGCCTGGGAACTCCAGAAAGGGTGAAAAAGATGATGTAATGTTTATCAGAACTGGAGTTTCAATTTAAACAGTGAGAACCAGAGATTGTTAAGCATTTTGTCTTGATATCCACCTTATCAACACTCTGCCTGTGTCTTAAGTAAGGTATCTTAGAAGTGTGTTTTATTGTAGAAATAGCAAGGACTATAAAGATTAGACTAAGTATTTTTCTGTTATGTCAGAACTGTACTACTGAATTATTTTAAGTTTCTGTGTGATCTCTGAACTCTTGAATAGCACTGTGGTGTAGTAGTATTGTATTGTGTTTTTAGTATTTATTATTAAATATTTTAAACCCCTTTCAATTGTGGCTGGTTTATGTAGAGATAATTTAAGCTATAGAGTATATTGCATGCTTATAAGTGATCCTGGACTAAGCCCTTCCAATAAGCCTTGATTGCTTAAGTTACACTACTAATGGATATTAATATTGCACAGTAATAATTGGACACCCTTTTAAGGGACTTTGGATAGCTAATAATTATTAGCTGGTGGTGGCAGTAATTACTACCATATAGACTGGGTATAAGGGAACAGCTGGAGAATCTATGTCAGTCTTTCCCAGGAATGTCTGTGAAGTTGTATAAATGCTTATCTCAAAGTGTGTGCATGTGTCAGCTACTTTGGCAGGGATACGAAGCACTGGTTGGACAGAGGGTACTGGAGGTTTTAGCTTGCCAGCTAGGCTGAGATCTGGACCCTGTAGCTCTGCCAGTGGGGAGTCTTATTGGGGACCTTGGCAGGAAGGGAGCGACCAGCCCCTGACTGATTGTAATCTCTGTGTGCTCTTAAGGGAAATTGCACTTTACTGTGTGTATCTGTTATCCTTTCCTCTCATATGAGACACCCTCTCTGGTGTTAGTGGTGAGGATTGAGGCTCCTTGATTGCTGGGCCAGGGCATGGGTGTCACATTTGGTTTGCAGTGGTTGGGATATCCACATCACATATTAAGTAGTTGGCAAATACTAATTGGCTTGTAGTGGTGTGGATAGAGTGAATCCTGTAGCTTATGTACATTGATCTCTGAAGGTGTTTTGTATTCTAAATTTTCCATGCAGTGAATACTCAGAGTTCAGATCACAATTGTTTTATTTCTTTTGTTAGCTTAGTTATTCATGGTGAGCTGGCAGCATGTCAGCAGAGGAGTATGGAAAGCTGACAAGGAGCCAGCTGGTGGAGATTTGCCAGACTAGGGGACTGGTGTATGGAATCCTGACTAAGGCAGACCTGATTGCAGCCTTAGTTACAGCTGCATCATAAAACATCATCTAGGAGGACAATCAGACTAGCAGTGGAGATACAATATCCTCAGAGAATGGACAGCTCAACCTTTCTGTGAAGGACAATCAGACTGGCAGTGGAGATACAATATCCTCGGAGAATGGACAGCTCAACCTTTCTGCAAAGAACAATCAGACTGGCAGTGGAGATAAAATATCCTCGGAGAATGGACAGCTCAACCTTTCTGCAGTGGACTTAAAAATCCAGCTGGAGCTAAAGAGACTTGAGTTGGAGGCCAGGCATTTGGAGATAGAAGCTGAAGAAAAGGACCGGCAGAGGAGGCATGAGAGGGAAATGCTTACTCTTCGCCAGAGTCATGGAGGTAATGGGGAAGGGAGTAACTAGACCCTAGAAGCACAACATATCAGTAAATTTCTTCCACAATTTAAAGAGGCGGATAATTTTGATAGTTTCATTCATATGTTTGAGAGGGTATGCAAACAGTATAGTGTTGACCAAAGGCTCTGGGTACGGTTCCTGACCCCCTTACTCCATGGGAAAGCTGTAAATGCATTGGCTAAAATGTCTGACGTTGCATGTTTTGATTATACTGCTGTCAAAATATGTCTTTTAGAATGTTTTAACACCTGAAATGTATAGAAAAAGTTTTGTGGGCATAAACGCAAGGCAGATGAAAGTATGTGTGTGAATATTTTGCTGAACTGAGCACTTATTTTCATAGTTGGGTGAGTGGATGTCAGGTGACCACTTTTGAAGGGCTGGCAGACCTTTTGGTGAGGGAACAAGCCCTTAGCACTTTGCCTGAGGACATGAGGATCTGGTTAGCTGATAGACAATGTGCTACTTCAGAAGAGTTGGGGAAGAAGGGAGACCTATACCTGGCAAGCAGGGCAGCCCTGCACAGAAAGGGGATACTCAGTACTGCTCATGGGTCTAAAGGAACCCATGGTGGGCAGCACAGACTGCCACAACAGAATCTGCCAGTAGCAGGGGAAGCCACTAGCCCAGGTACACATCCAGGAGCTAGGGTTAAATATTTTGAATGCAACCAGTGGGGCCATGTGGCATACAGGTGTCCAAGGAGGCAAGGTGGGGAACCAAAGGTGAGGGAGCCAGTAAGTGGGAAAGACAAAATGCCAATAGTAGGTTGTCTTGAGACAACAGGGGTACTAAACTACCATCCTGCAGATGCACTGAGAGGGAAGGATTTGGATGAGGTAGGATCATGTACTTATGCAGTTACACACAGTGAGGGTAGGAGACATGCATATGGGTCTGGTAGCCTGGGGGAGTCCCAAAAAGACTGCATACTTGCAGCTAGGACTGGTGAGGTGGTTACTTCAGGGAGGGAACTACTCTGCAGCAGTGAAACTGAAGGTAAGTAACAGCTGCTTGTGGGTACTGATGCTCCCTTGGACAGAGTGACTGCGTAGAGGTGAGTAGTTGTACCCAGGCTGACAGTGAGGCACCACTGTCAGAGGATGCCAGACTTTCTGTGGAAGGGGAGCTGGGAAGGGTTACAAGGAGAGAGTTGAGACAGGTGCAACTCTCGACCCTACATTGCAAGGCCTGAGGCAGCTAGCTAGGGAGGCACCTGATTCTCAAGGAAAGGGGGAATCTGTATACTGGGACAAAAGGTTACTATACAGAGTGGACCCCTGAGGGAGGGCTAGAAGGTGAGAAAGTACAGCAGTTGGTAGTGCCTAGAGCCTACCGTCTGGCACTTCTAGCCATAGTCAATGATATTACCTTTGCAGGTTATATGGGCATAAGCCATACAAAGAGGCATATTATGCAGAACTTCTATTGGCATGGAATTTCCAGAGATGTAACAGGGTACTGCAGAACCTGTGAGCAGTGCCAAAAGGTAGGCAAGGCAGGAGACAAGGTGGGAGCTCCTTTGATGCCTTTGCCTGTGATTGAGGAGCCATTTCAGAAGGTAGCTATGGCTATTGTGGGTCTTCTGAGTACCCCAAGTTCCACAGGGAAAAAGTATATCCTAGTGCTAGTGGATTATGCTACATAATACCCCGAGGCAGTGGCCTTGCCCTCCATTGAGGCAGAGAAGATGGCAAATATTTTGTTAGAGATTTTCAGCAGGGTGGGTTTCCCAAAAGAAATACTGATTGACAGAGGTGCCAATTTCATGTCAGACCTGCTGGCATGTCTGTGGAAGTCCTGTGGGGTGAAGCACATGAAGACCATCCATGCTACAGGCATTTGCAGATCAGTTTAAGAAGGAGTGGGACAAATATTTGCCCCATCTGTTGTTTGCTTACAAAGAGGTTCCCCAGGAATCCACAGGTTTTTCACCCTTTAAGTTGCTGTATGGGCATAGGCTGAGAGGACCTCTAGATTTAATTTGAGATGAGTGGGAAGGTGAGTGTGAGTCTCACAAGGAGTCTGTTGTAGCATATGTCCTAAACCTCAGGACAAGGCTCAGGGAACTCATGGGCTTGGTCCAGGAGAAGCTGGCAGAAGCCCAACAACAGAAAAAGGTGTGGTATGGCAGGAATGCTTGAGCTAGAGAGTATGCTGTGGAGCAGCAGGTAATCGTTCTCATTCCTGTCAGACACAACAAGCTGCAAGCAGCTTGGAAGGATCCCTATAAGGTGGTAAGAAAGGTAAGTGATGTTAACAACATGTTGGAAGTGCTAGGCAGATAGCAGGGGCACAAATTGTACCATGTTAACATGATGAAACCTTACCATGATAGGGAGGACCTTGTGCGGAGCATTTGCAGTGGATTGCAGGAGAAGTCTGAGGGAGATCTGGTGACTGATCTCTTCAGTGAGGCTTGGGCTGACACCTCAGTGGAAGGGGATAGCAATGTCCGAGCAGCTATCTCCTACCCAGGTTCAAGAAATCTGAGCAGTGTTGCAGGAATTTGGGGACATGTTCACTGGGAAAACAGGGTGCACCCACCTGGTGCAGCACCAGGTGGATACAGGACCCCAATGGCCTATTAGGCAGGCCCCTTATAGAGTGCCTGAGAGTCAGACAGACCCTAAGGGAGGTACAGAAGATTTTGGAACTAGGGGTTATTCAAGACTCCAACAGTCCCTGGACCTCCCCAGTGGTGCTGGTGCCAAAGAAGGATGGCAGCACCAGGTTTTGTGTGGATTACAGGATATTAAATAGTCAGAGTCGGATGCTTACACCATGACTAGGACAGATGAGGCCCTAGAGCAGCTGGGTGGGGCTAAGTATCTTACAACCATTGATCTTACTAAGGGTTACTGGCAGGTGCCCTTGACTCCCAGTGCTAGAGAGAAGTCAGCCTTTGTGACTCCTTTTGGCTTGTATGAGTTCACAAAGATGCCATTTGGGATGAAGAATGCCCCATCAACTTTCCAGAGGCTAGTAGATAATATCCTAGCAGGAGCAGGAGGGTTTGCCCTTGCTTACCTAGATGATATTGCCATCTACAGCCATTCCTGGCCAGAGCACCTTCAGCATGTCAGGGAGGTGCTGGGCAGACTACAGAGGGCAGTGTTGACAATTAAGCTGAGCAAATGTCAGGTGGGTATGGCAGAGGTCTCCTACCTAGGACATAGAGTGGGGAGTGGTAAGATAAGGCCAGAACCTGCCAAAGTGGAAGCTATTCAGGCATGGCCTGCACCTGATACTAAAAAGCAGGTGAGGGCATTCGTAGGGACATCAGGGTACTACAGAAATTTCATCCCCAGTTATAGTACCATAGCCGCTCCCCACACAGATCTGACAAGGAAGAGCAGGCCAGATAAGGTAGTGTGGACCCCAACATGTGAGCAGGAATTACAGAAGCTTAAAAAAGCTTTGGGAGGACCCCCTGTGTTAGCCAGTCCAGATTACAGCAATAAATTTGTTGTGCAGGTGGATACTTTGAACCATGGGGTGGGTCTGTACTTAGCCAGATTTCTTCAGAGAGGGATGAGCACCCAGTGGTTTATCTCAGTCATAGGTTCCAACCCAGGGAGGAATGCTATGCAGCTGTAGAAAAGGAATGTCTAGCCATAGTGTGGGCACAGCAGAAACTTCAGCCTTATCTCTATGGAAGGAAATTCACTATTATGACAGATCACAACCCTCTAACATGGTTAAACAGAGCCTGTCAGCAAAATGTCAAGTTGCTAAGATGGAGCCTGGGGTTGCAAGCATATGATAGGTTAGTGCAGCAACACAGTGGGAGTAGCAATGCCAATGCAGATGGGCTCTCAAGACAGGGAATGGGGTGAGGTACACTCAGATAGACCTAACCCTCTCAAGCATTGTTTATCAAGGGTCACTTGAAAAACTAGCTTGAGTTCTCCGGGGGGGGGTGAAGACTGGTAGAGAAGGCTGAAGGCTGCCAGCCTAGCCAGATAGAATTGTGTAGATAATTCTATCATTTGTAAATGTGAAATGTTGACTTTAAAACAATGTGGCAACATTGCCATCTGTTGTAAGGAAAACTAAGTCAAGCATTTCAAATCTTTCTTTTGAAGTTAAAATTATTTCAAATCTATCCTTTGATCTGTAGTGCTCAGAGTCAGTCAGTCTGAGCTAGCACATTCT
This sequence comes from Protopterus annectens, assembly GCF_019279795.1. NCBI lineage: Eukaryota > Metazoa > Chordata > Ceratodontiformes > Protopteridae > Protopterus > Protopterus annectens. The sequence continues at coordinate 736,012,614 of NC_056729.1, read as the reverse complement.
TTCTATTGTTTTAAGGCTAAAGTTAATGACCAGAGTTGACATATGGAATGTCCTTTATTGCTCTAAGTGTAAAATAATGTAAATGCAGTTTCTGTGTGACCTGGGAACCAGGAAGGTGTAAAAGATGATATAATGTTTAGCAGAACTGCAGTTTCAATTTAAACAGTGAGAACCAGAGATTATTAAGCATTTTGATCTTGGGCATCTAACTCAGCACTGCCTGTAAGTTATCTTAGAAGTATGTTTTCTTGTAGCAATAGCTAGGAAATTAGAAAAGATTAGAAGTGTTTTTCTGTTATGTCAGAACCTTGCTACTGAATTATTTTAAGTTTCTGTGTGATCTCTGAACTCCTGAATAGCACTGTGGTGTAGTAGTATTGTCTTGTGTTTTTAGTATTTATTATTAAATATTTTAAACCCTTTTCAACTGTGGCTGGTTTATGTAGAGATAATGTAAGCTCAAGAGTACATTGCATGCTTATAAGTGATCCTGGACTAAGCCCTTCCAATAAGCCTTGATTGCTTAAGTTACACTACTATTGGATATTAATATTGCACAGTGATAATTGGACACCCTTTTAAGGGGAGTATTACAAACAAATCCAATGTGTAGCAACAGGTGCTATTGCAGCACCAGTGTTTGCAAATATTGTGCTCTGGTACTGGGAAACTAAGTTTGTTTTGGATTATAAGTTTAAGAAGTATATTTAAAAATACTATAGATTCCTTGATGATATCCTGGTGTTATGGGAAGGCACGGAGAATGAGGTTGTTGAATTTCTGGAATATATAAACACCACAAGTTTTTTTTTAATTTACATACACAGTGGTGAATGAAATGGTTAATTATTTAGATGTGCATTTGTACAAAAATGTCTTGGAAGGATGCCATGAGTCAAGGATATACAGAAAGCCTATGTTCTCGAACAGCTTCCTGCACTTTCAGAGTGGACAACTGTTTAAGCAAAAAAAAAAAAAAAAAAAAAAAAATCTTGTAAAGGGCAGATGATTAGGATCTCTAGATTAACCAGTGAAAATAACAAGTGTTTAGAGGAATTGAGAAATTTGAAGGATTTGCTAACTGATCGATGGTACACTGAATACCTTCTTGAGGGGCAGGAACAATATGTGATTGGTAGAAGGGATGAATGATACCCTCCGTTGTTATAAAATCCTGAGGTGCAGATGAGGAAAGACAACAAGTCTAAGGCTGACTCATTTTGTTGTGTTATGACATGATAGTTATTCAACTGAGATCCAAAGAATAATTGAGAAAAACTGGTGTGGGGTGTTTGGAGCCTTTGGTTTAATGGACAAGGTGGGGCCTAACCCTCAAATTGTGTATAGAAAAGGTAGTAATATAAAATCATGATTTGAAAGAAACTAGGAGAAAGATGTTAGGATGGTGTTAGGGAGGGGTTTGTATCAGTCCGCCGAAATGGCTGAATATCGAATACCAGATGTTTGACCTGTAAAGTTCAAATACTGGTAATCGTGAAGCCGCAGCCCACTGAATTCTTTCCCAGGGAAAGAATTTGATGGGCCATTTCTGTGGCTTCACGAGTATCAGTACTGTGGTGGGAAGTTACGGGTTGGGTTCAGGTAAGTGTGCGATTGTGTGGATGTTAGGGTTAGGGCATGGGTTAGGTGAGTTAGGGTTAGGGCACAGGTGAGGTGAGTGTGCGATAGTGAAAGACTTTAGGGTTAGGGCGGGATAGGTGAGTTAGTGTTAGGGCGTGGGTCAGGTGAGTGTTCGATAGTGACAGACCTTAGGGTTAAGGTTTGGGTTAAGGTAAGTGGATAGGTAGTAGTGTATGTACAGTTTAGTGTAGGGTTAGATGTAGGATTTTGAGTGTATTTGTGTGGATTGATGTTGTTTTGGTGCGTTTGTGTTGCGTGTGTGTTTCTTGGAACAGCGATTTTTTTCCCTGGGGAAAAAAAAATCGCTGTTTTAAGACTTCAATGTTTTTGCAGTTCATGGTTTGAAGTTCAGACATATGGTGTGCGAACTTCAGATGTTTAGATAAACTGATATAGACCCGTTAGGGAGGTTGGGTAAGTGCGGATGCTGTAGGGAATGTCGGTTTATGTGTTAGACCACTAACATAGTTATTACAGGTTATCAAAGGGTTATCACCATTAAAGGTTTATACAATTGTCAGACAAAGGGGGTTGTTTATGTGGCTTTATGCCAGACATGTAATGATTATTACATAGGAAAAATGGAAAACGAATTAAGAAAAAGGTGTATCAACACAACTATGCCATTAGGAGGCAGGATGAGACTTATGCATTATTTAGGCATAGTACAACATGTAAAGATTTTTAAAAATTTGGATTTTGTGTGTTAGAAAAGGTTAGAAATCAGGAAAGAGGTGGACATTGGTCGAATTTCTTAGAATATAGGGAAATGTTTTGGCAGGTTTTATTAAATGCAAGTACCCTACCTGGTCTAAACAACAGAATTTCAATTAGTAGTTTGTTGAATTTAAGGGTGGAAGAAGTATAAAAACAAAGCCATAAAAATAAATATAAATAAAAAGTAACAATAAAAAAGTATCAAATGGACAGGATGTTGTTGCTAGGTGGAAGTTATAAATATTTTTAATATACATGTATTTTTTAATTTATAATTATTGGTGAGTTTTTTACCTGCAAGAGGTACATTATGAATTTTAGCGAGGATTGTGTAGGAAGTATGAAATGTAAATGCATTAATCAATCAGTTTTCATATACAAAAATCTTATGGTTTAGGGAGTAGTTTAAGATGTAAGGCTTTGTGTACAGATGAATTTACTGTATTATTATTAATATTGTAGTAATGTCAATATACTTGTTTTTCACAAAGACATACAGTATAGATCACATGACTGATATGTATTATTTAAAAGGAAGGAAATTGGGTATTTTTTTGTATCTGATGAAGTTCCGTTCTTATGATGGAATAAAGGAACAAAAGCGCTTATACAGCCTTTCTTGGAGCTGGTGTTGTTGCCTTAGTTTTGTAGAAGAACCTTATACTTTGCCTGTTGATTTTGGTAAATATTTTTAAACCCTTTTCAACTGTGGCTGGTTTATGTAGAGATAATTTAAGCTCTAGAGTACATTGCATGTTTATAAGTGATCCTGGACTAAGCCCTTCCAATAAGCCTTGATTGCTTAAGTTACACTACAATTGGATATTAATATTGCAAAGTAATAATTGGACACACCTTTTAAGGGCCTTTGGGTAGCTGATAATTATTAGCTAGTGGTGGCAGGAATTACTACTGTATAGTCTGGGCATAGGGGCACAGCTGGAGAATCTGTGTCATCCTTTCCCAGGAGTGTCTGTGAAGTTGTATAAATACTTATCTCTAAGTGTGTGTGTGTCAGCTACTTGGGCAGGTACACAAAGCACTGGTTGGACAGAGAGGATACTGGAGATTTTAGCTTGCTGGATAGGCTGAGATCTGGACCCTATGTTGGGGAGGGATAGTAGGTATATTTGGGGAGGTAGGTTGGGTAGGTTAATAGACAAGACAAACAAGATGCATACAGGGGTGGTATATGACACATGCGGGGGGGTAAACACCTTGATGGGGAGGGGTGTTGGGAAATCCAAAACCCATGACCCCCCCCTAGTGGAAACAGTGGGACTGAGGTCCCCACCCATGGGCAGTCACCACTGCACCTTCACAGCCCTGAAGGTGGTTGTGCTAGGGCTGAGTCGCAGAGCCAGGATGACCCTCTAGTCACGACACACGACCCTTGAGCTGGTGTAGCAGATCACCAAACTGCTGGCTGAGCTCATTATGCACCACCACCAGGACCTGGCGATGGGTGACACGTTCCTGCCGCGCCCACTCCCGGGGGGGTGAGCCCCATCCCCTGAGGCAGTTCCACCCGAAGGCGGTGCAGGACCAACAGATGAGGAGGTCCCGGATTGGGCTCCAGATGTACTGGTGTCCGGTGCCATGGTCAGCTGAGGTGGGACAGGTGGGTCCGCTTGGACCGGCCTTCCCAAATGTGCTATAATGTTTAGATTTTATTATCGTATGTGGGTTAGTAATAGTCAAACACGTTTCAGGGTTAGGTATAGCAGCATGCATAGATATTCCCATTAACCCAGACACCAGATACGGAACAGCTGCATAGCAAATGGAACATATGCATATATGGGACCACAGTGGTAATAACAACAACATGCAGGTACATTGATGGCACCATGCAGCCAATGTTGGAATAATTCAATATAGCACATGCATGGAAACAAATTTATATATTTATCAACCAATAGGACATCATCAGAACAGTGGAGTCATTGCATAATGGTTGAGGAGGGTATGTAGTTTATTGTTGGAGATATGGTGTGGGGGGGAGAAAGATGTCAATTAACAACTAGTATATACCTGTAGTCCACATTACTTTCCTAGTCAGTGCTGTTATCTGTACCCTACAAGTATTACTACACTACCCTATAGCCTTAGTTTGGACAGTGATATGGCTGTCGTCATCATTATACATTAACTGGTTTTACCTGCGGTACACACCTCTTACCTGGTATACCTGTAAAAGAAATGTTTGTTAACACTAACTAATGGTTTCTACATATACTCCCAGATTCTGGGCTGATGTTGTGCGCATAGCTGTCCATCTCTTTCTGCACAGACTCTGGCCATGTCTTGACCACATGTGGTGTACCGGGACATATCTGGACTATTGCCCTCTTCAAAGTTTAGTGACTTACCACACATATATACATGATTTCCTACACAGTTATATTATGTAGCACATTGTGGGTGACAGCGATCAGTGATACTTTATTATTCAGTGCAACTGCAACACTCACAATTCCATTCAATACCAGTAAAAACAGTACCAGTACAGGGTATCAAGGTATTTATTTTTCGGCACAGTGTTCATATCCGATGTACCTATGGGAGCAATGTTTGTTAGCACTACCTGAATGTTGCCACACAAAAAGTTCCAGATTACACATTAGTATTACACACATACATCTCACTCTGTTACTGTACAAGCTCTGGTCACAGCTTGGCAACATGGGGCTGTGTATAGGGCATACTTGGCTTATTACTCTCATAACAGTTTCAGGAGTTGATAGAGTGACAGGTTTGTTCTCATAGATGTGTGACAATCAGTTGTATTCCCTGTTTGCTGCCTAAACATCTGGGATCATTCCACATACTTGCCAAGGGGACAGGGTGACAGGCAGCAGATATGGGACCATATACTGAACATTCTTCTCTCATCTTTACAGTTGTGGGGTATGATTCTGTATGCAGTCTACTTCCACTCCCAGGATTCAAACCATGGCTGTGTCTGCTACAACCTAAACACTGTCCATTAGAGTTGTGTGTGCTATATAGATATTGCTGTATATCTCCTATCTGCTTTCTGTCTTATAATTCTCCTATGGTTTTGCATTCTGATTTTTATTACAACATTCTTATACAGGATTTCCTAGACAGTTATATTTTGTAGGACAGTGTGGGTGACAGTGATGAGTAATACATTATTATTCAGAGCAACTGCATCAGTCATAATGCCATACAATACCAAAGTAAACATTACCAGCACAGGGTATCATTCTTGTATTTCTGGGCACAGTGTTGGTATCTGAAAGACCTGTGGAAGAAATGTTTGTTAGCACTACCTGAATGTTGCCACACACAGTACCAGATTACACATTACTATTATGCACATTTATCTCACTCTGTTACTGTACACACTCTGGCCAAAGCTTGACAACATAGGGGTGTAAATGGGACATACGTGGCTTCTTACTCTCATAAGGTTTTGGGGAGTTGCTAGTGTGGCAGCTTTGTTCTCTTAGATGTGTGTCAATCAGTTGTATTTCCTGTTTGTTGCCCATATGTCTGGGATCATCCCACTGATTTACCAGGGGAACAGGTTGACAGGCAACAGATATGGGCTACTTTACTGGACATTTTGGACATATCTGTACAGCTGTGGGATATGATTCTGTGGGTCTATATCACATTATCGAAATTCCAAAATATCGAACAGCATAAGCTCGACCTTGGAATCTCAAAATGTGATATACTCGAATGCTCAGAACAGCAAATTTTTTCCAAGGGAAAAAATTTACTGTTCCGAGAAAACACACACACACGCACACAGACACACAGCACACGCACACCAACATACATAATCCAAACATACGCACTTCACAAAACCCTACACTAAACCATACATACACTACTAGTTATTCACTTACGTTAACCCAACCCTAACCCTAAGGTTCCTAACTAACGCACACTCACCATACCCGCTCCCTAACCCTAAGGTCCATAACTATCGCACACTCACCTTACCCGCTCCCTATCCCTAAGGTCCCTAACTATCACACACACACCTTACCTCGGTCCCTTCGCACACTTACCTTAACCCGGTCTGTCACCTTCGCACTGCAGTCGAGGAAATAACGAAGCCGCAGAAATAGCCCACCGAATACTTTCCCTAGGAAAATATTCGGTGTTCTGCAGCTTTGCTATTTCAAGTGCTCATTGAATAGGGGTCCATATTAGAACAAGTCCAAAACCACAATGGAGGCAGCAAATTGAAGAAATCCAAACCAAACCAAATGAAAGAAATCCAAACCAAGGCAAATAGCGTACTAAAAATTTATTGTCCGCTTTCGTCCAGTAGACTTCATCAGAATAACAGCATACTAAAAATTCAAGCTTTAAATACACTTCTAACAAATAATTAGCACATAATTGACAATTAAAAAACTGGTAAATTACCTCTCATTAAACCTACAGTATCAAGTTTCAAGTGAAAAAGAAAGTAGTATCACTGCTCTTATTAATGTAAGGTTTACGATATTTCAAAAAACATTTAACATTAATAGTTTCATTTAATCCGGGAGGCATATCTGATTTTAACTTAATCTGCCAGATAGTCTCCCTTTGTTCTAAATAATTTTTAAAATCACCACACCTTAAATCAGTACAGCAAACTTCTAAAACTGAAAATAAAAACTTCTGGAAGGTGGAACAATTCACAGAATGTTTGTACAAGGCATTGGTATTATCCTTGTTCTTAATACTATAAAGGTGTTCCCTGATCCTGGTTTTTAAACACCTGGTTGTCATCCCCACATAAAAGGCAGGACAGGCAGTACAAAAACTGATGTAAACAACCCCCTGGGTGATGCAATTGACAAAACCAGGCACTGTCAATGTTCTGTCTAAAGTCTCTACCTTAATGTAGGGACCCTCAGAGATATACCTACATATATTGCACTGATGGCATTGGTGCATGCCCTTTTTATCAGTCCTAGTAACAACATGCTTGGTGTGGTGGTATTCCAAAGCTTCCTTTAAACTAAAATTATTCCTAAAAACAAAACGAGGTTTGTCCCCCAGCACTTGATAAATGTCTAAATTACCTTTAATAACTCTCCAATTTTTTTCTATTAAAGCTTTAATACGTTGACTATCAACGCTCATGTCCAGGGAACAAATTGAATTAACATTAAAATCATCACGTTTTAACTGAACATTAGTGCCAACGTTCACCATAGATGTCACATTTAACAAAGCCGGATAGTGTGTAGAACGCTTAGAAAAAATGTCATTACATGTCTGTTCAAGTAACTGTTTACTATACCCCCTTTCAAAAAACATAGAAATAATAAAATCAAGTTCCTGTATTAAATCATTCTCTCTAGATGTCATACGACAGGCCCTAATAAACTGTCCTCTAGGGATATTGTTTAAAGTGTGCCATGGATGATTACTGAGAAAATGTAAATACCCGTTTGTAAAAGTTGCTTTATGGTGAATACAACTGTGGAATCTACCATCAACGATGTCCCAGCACAAAGAAACATCAAGAAAGCTCACTTTTAACCCAACTTGGCCTTTGGTAAATTTAATGTAACTAGAAAGAGAATTGATCTCAGACATGAAGGCATCAACAGTTTCAAATCCGCCTTCAATAATGAAAAATAAATCATCCACAAAACGACAAAAAAAAGAAATGTGAAATAACTCTGCAAGGTGCGGAATAAATTTGTGCTCCCACCAAGCCATAACAAGATTCGCATAAGCGGGTGCTGCAGGAGAGCCCATCGCAACACCCTTCTTTTGAATATAATATGTCTTCCCAAAAAGAAAAAATTATTATACAATATGATATCTAAAAACCTACAAATTGTAGAAATAACGTGGTTACTCAAATTAGTATTATTCTTAAAAAGATAACTTCGTATGGCTTCAACACCTTCTTCATGTGGAATGCAAGTATACAGTGAAACAATATCAATGGTAAAAATGATGTGTTTCTGAGGATCAAAAATTTGCCTCTGTGCATATAAACTTACTTTGTTTAAGAAATGCCAAGAGTCTCTAATATACAATGTTTCGTTGCCCAATAGGGCTCCCAAAACAGCATCAATAACCAAAGACACACCTTCATTTAATACCTTGTATTTAGAACAAAGGGAGACTATCTGGCAGATTAAGTAAAAATCAGATATGCCTCCCGGTTTAAATGAAACTATTAGTGTTAAATGTTTTTTGAAATATCGTAAACCTTACATTAATAAGAGCAGTAATACTACTTTCTTTTTCACTTGAAACTTGATACTGTAGGTTTAATGAGAGGTAATTTACCAGTTTTTTAATTGTCAATTATGTGCTAATTATTTGTTAGAAGTGTATTTAAAGCTTGAATTTTTAGTATGCTGTTATTCTGATGAAGTCTACTGGACGAAAGCGGACAATAAATTTTTAGTACGCTATTTGCCTTGGTTTGGATTTCTTTCATTTGGTTTGGTTTGGATTTCTTCAATTTGCTGCCTCCTTTGTAGTTTTGGACTTGTTCTGTTTGGTTTGGCATTTTACTTGTTGATATTAGAACATTCAATGTTTTAACACTTCGATGTTCTAATATAGACCCGATTCTGTATGCAGAGTACTACTACTGCCAGAATTCGAACCATTGCTGTTTGTGCTAAAAATACAACAGTTCACATCTCAGTTGCATGTGCTATTCAGGTTTTGTTGTCTCCCTTTTCTCTGTTTTCTGTCTATGTGTCTCTCAGTTGTACTACATGGCCTAGGGGAATTACACCAGTCATATTCAGGCATTCCTACACATTCTATTTATGGTGCACAGTGTGGGTAACAGTGCTTAATACAACAGTACTATTACCTGATTGCAAATCTACATTACCATATGATACCAGAGTATACACATGCAATCCAGCAGTTAGACCTTTATTGTCAGGCTATTACGCTTTTATTTACATACAATCTATATGAGACTCTTCCTGCCATATTCTCCAATGTATGCAGTACTTGCCTTAAACAATACAGGTTTTCTACAGGCAATTAATTTACTAAAACATTTAGATTTATTTCCTGTGACAGTACATGCAAGAGTATTACTGACCTGCCTTGCGTTGCAACCTCTCCAGGCAACTTCCTTGGGCCTCCTGGTTTGCGGCTGTCGAGGATATAAGAGGAATATTTAGCCATACCTATCCATGATATACATGAGCTGGCATTGATATTTACACACAGCTGGGACAGCCCCTGCTGTTCTAGAATCTTGGATCCACTGCTTCAAGAGGTCCCCCTTACGCTGCTTCAGGTTGGCATAGTGATGCCTGATCTGCTCACCAGTTCGGGGTATGCCAGTGGCACTGGTGAGGTCACGGGCGAGACGGTCCCAGGCTCCTGCCTTATATTGGGAACCCTGGTACTGGTCCTGCAGCAGTCTCTGCTCATGGTCTTTGATAAGGAGTCCTGCCATGTCTGGACTCCTGGATGCAGCAGCGCTGCACACGGAAGTGTACACCTTTTTCCCTTACTGCCATTGTGCCTGCAAGAGGAAGCTACAACCTGTTATGAGATGTATTCCTGCCTGTTGGGCTTAAGTAGGGTCAATTTCCCACACTATTCCGTGATTGGCCAGTTCTGAAAAGGCTAGGCTATGGGCAAACCTGCTTACCTATGGTTGGCATTGTTTAAAGGGGCACATTGAGTTAGCTGGCCTACACATTGCTTACACCTCCTATGCTGGCCTGTGCAATGCTTAGCATTGCTTACATTAGACTTTGCATTATATTTTCTTTTGGCATTGATTTATTATTCATTACATCTTATATATATGCCTGGTATCCATGATTCATGTGTATGTTCACTGTATGGAGTCATTTTGTTTTATTGGGGACTTCAACACTCTATTACAATTATACCTCACGTCTGGGCTTACTGTTGTACTCCAGTTCACATATTTATGTTATGTAGTGGGTTATGGAACATATGACTGTATGCTGATTCTTTTCACAGGTTCTGTTTGATTTTACTATAGTGAGGACTTGTATGGTGATACCTCATTTTTCTGTACTGCTGTGATGGCTTGGTAGTTAACTGCTTTGACTATAGTGGATAGGGTCCTGGGTTCAAAACCTGCAACGCTGTTTATTTTGTTGATGGGCAGAACAAGGGCTGTTGGATACAGAGTGAGTACGGCACTTTTGAGCAGTTGTAAGAGGGTTTGCATGGGTTTGGTCAAGGCTAAGCACTGCTAACCTCCAGTTAAATATGCTTACAGAGAGTTAGCTTTAATATTGCTTAACCTGTGTCGCATTGCTTACCCCCCCCCCACAAATGGGCTTAAACCCACTTACTAGTACTTACATATGCTTAATCCTGCTTACTTCTGCTTAATAGTGCTTACACTTACTTACTGGTGCTTACTCCCACTTACAATTGCACTGATTTACATAGTAATATCTAATGGTTCTTGGGAAGGTAGGGGATTTGAAAGCTGTATGGAGTTGCCATTCATTACACATTTTACCTTCCATTTGTATCCATGATTCCCGGTACATCTGTATGGGGCACATGTGCTTATCTGGGGACTTTGCAACATTATGACACTGGCACCTCACATGTGCATGTAATGCAGTACTACAGTTCACAATTATATGCTATTTAGTAGGTCATACAGCAAAATAATGCTCATAAACTGATTTCACATGGAAAATGGAATATGTTGCAGTGGGACTCGAACTGGGAATGCCTGCTCATAAGGCAAATGCTCTGCCCGCTACACTACTTCATTTGCGTATATGTTCCTTGTTATCCTCTTCAGCCATTTAAGCTGCATTAACTGTAGCTAAGTGATGGGCACACACGTGCACCTACGGTTAGCATTAATCAGTTTCTTAATTAAAAAAAAGGGTTTGTTCATTTTATTTGTATTTACTATTGCTGTTGTACATGTTGGGGAATATTACTGGGGGTATGCGGACACCTATGAGCGGTCTTGCTCATTTCTTTGGCCTTTATGCTGTTTTTTATTGCGGGGGCATGTATATTCTGAGAGCTCTGCTCTCAGACACACCCTGTGCATTCTTACACACTCCGTGTAAGATTAGGAGCTCAGGCAGCGTGCCTTCATTAATATGCATGGCACACTGCCGTCCTGCTCCTAAACGGCCGCTTCCGTGCAGGACTAAGCTAGTCCTGCACGGAAGAATATTAAATCCAGGGGATAATGTGGTTGATCTTAAATGTTGCATTTATTTATTATTTTATTTATTTACTTATTGCAATTGTTAATCAGGAATGTCAAACTAGGCCGAAATTAACCATTTTCAGCAGAAGCATGAGGAGAAAAATTCCAGTATAACAAATGCAAGGAATACAAAATTCATAATAAAAAAGAAAAAAAATCAGTTACAGTTTGTGTAAACATGGAGAAGCTACAAAGAAAAAAGTGCAATTATAAGTATAAATGAAAATATAACACATGACAAAACATCATGGGTCAACAGAAATAACAGTCAGTACTATAATATGGCAAAATATATGTGAAATTGTCCATGGATATATGAATATGTTAACTAGAAAAAAATAGATTAGTTTTACTCTTGGAAAAAATATGTATTATAATATGGCAATTAACAGCTGGTGTAAAGAAAGTTCAGATAGAGGTAAGAATGTGCATTAATTTTACAGTGAGGAGGTATGTGGGATGTTATAAGTAACATAGATCATTCTGTGCATGAGTTATTTTCTTTGGGGAGAGACCTAGTAAAACTATAGCTAGAGCTTTATAAGATATTGTTATTTAAATTCTAGGCTATCCTAGGGGAAGAATGATAAGAACATAGCTACAAGTCATGAGATGCAAGGAAGGACTTTAGAGAGGATTTCAAGTTACAGAGGCTATGGATTCTGTCTGTAAAATCTCAACATTCTTGACTCATGAATTAAGATCCAGTTTGGCTGATACCACTTCCTTATGTATCATATTCGTAGAGAAAATAGATTGAAAGTATACAATCACAGTTGTACACTCACCTTATATACTACAGCAAGCGATGCCTTCAGTGCTGTGCTGCATTTCTTTGCACAGTGGGTAGACTCACATTCAGATGCAACCTATTTGACTAGATTAGTGAAACCAGAAAGCCTTCCAGTCATGGTAGCAGCTCTGTTTGTGGATACACTGACGCAAAAGGACCATTTCAGTTTTCCTGATATGTAATCATTCAAAGACTTGAATAGTTCTGCTGTGGTGTTGGTCGACAACAATAATGCACATCCTCCTGAAATATATATCACACAGAAACAAGCATTATTGCCTTGTTGTCAGCATCAGTAGACTCCATCAACCTTGACTGCTTAACATGGTTTCTCATTAATCCTGTCTAACAGTTGTGCCTCAATGTCCTCTGCTATTTCATCAATTCATCTAGTGATGGTACTAGCCAAAAGAGGAACCTGTGCTACTTTTTTTAACTGCAGCCCCTCCTAAAAGTTCATAACAAAAGTCCATAGCAGCTGGCAAGATCAACCACCAATAGTAAAAGGCTTCTTAGCCTTAACAGTACAGTTAGCCACTAAGTGTGATACTCTCAGTGCAGATTTTTTGATGTGGTGGCTTTCAATAATCGCTTCTGTCCTTTTGTGTCCACATGTTTTTTCTTTCAAAAAACTCCAGAGGCTTGTCTTTAATGCAGGGTGCTTGATCTCTATGGATGAAGCAGTTTTGAAGGCTTCATGGCCTCAATGGATGGCCAGTCGCCACATATACAGAATGGGCTTGGAGCATGTGAATCACCTGTCACTATAAACCCATAATTTAAGTAAGGCATGTGGTATTTTCTTTTATAAGTAGCTTTATTTTTGTTGGCAATCTCAGAGTCTTCTGCTGTTTTATCATTGGGTCTTCCCCTTTTCCAAAGAAGCTCTCCAGAGATGTTTGTTTTTCACTCATATTAACAAATGCAAACAAATAAACACTGTAAACTGATAAAACAACAAATATCAGGCTAGTCCAGAGTAACTGCTATTAAGGCAATGTATTCAATAGCTTTGAGATAAGTACTTATGTTTTTCATAAAAAACTTCATCAGAGGAAAACCCATTAAAAACAAGAAGACTTAGGTTATAATATAAAGTTTATATTATAACCTGTCTTCCTGTTTTAATATTTTTATATGATGAAGATTTCTGTGAAAAACAAGTTTTTATCACAAACTTATTGAATAAATTACCTTAACGACAGTTACTCCTAGACTAGCATGATATTTGTTGTTTTACTCATTTTAGCTAGAGTTAACTTGTGGCCTTAATTTATCGGGAGTTTCAGACTTCATATCCTCAGAAAATACATGCTAATGGAAACCTTATTCTAGCAACTTTCTAAGTTTATAAGAGCAATATTTAAAAAATGTCCTTATTATTTGTGGCTCTATCCAGATTTAGAGGTTGAGAGGTATGTTCGAATCTTGCACAAGCCTCTTAATATGGGACTAGTGGTTGAGCAAAAGCTGAAGCACCAGCTCGATATTTATTTTTCAATAAAACTCTGCTGCATTACATCATTTCTGCCTGAGACTGGCTGTTCAAATGTCTGTCACTTCACCTCACAAACTAAAAGTTTTTAAGGACTTCTTAACTGTTCAGACTTAAATATCAGCCATTGCCAGAGAACAGCCAAAACATCTGCTGCTGCCCCTGCCAGAATCTGACCCTCTAAAAAAAATATTGATCACTGCAATTCTTCAGAATTCTGTCTGCAATGTTTCTCTGCACAGTGAACATAGGTTCATCCCTCTGGTGGTAAATATTTCTTACAGCTGGACTCAAATAAGTACCTTTTGTAAAATATCCGAGAACACCTAAGAGGCAGTGTTTAAGGGGAAGAGGTCGTAGACTTTCAAGTTAGAGAACTAGGAGAGACTCTTTTATCAAGTTGGATTACTTATATATACAGTATGACAATTTATTGAAAAAGGTGGCTCTGTATCTTCTAATTCTTCTGCTGTTAGGGATCACTCTCACTCTTCACTGTCTTTCTCTCTCTCTCACACACACACACACACACACACACACACACACACACACACACACACACACACACACACACACACACACACACACAGTCTCTTCTGCTTTCAAGTATGCATTCACTCACACATGCAGGCAGAAACATAAACAAACTCATACGCACATTCATTGTCATTCCACTCCATGCCTATGAAGTTTCACTCCAATAAAAAGTTTATTCTTTCTGTGCAGCTCGGTACCAGATGATCCACAGCCCGGTCATTGGGGATGGATCCTCTATGCCGTGGAGCTGACTTTTTTTCTTTCTTATTTTTAAACAGTAATATTCACCTGGGAATTCCCATTTTCAGTGGTGTTCCAGGGAGAAGAAAATCTTCAGACAGTAAAATGAATAATTAAAAAAGTCATACATGCTATAACATAACCCACAGAAGAAACAGAGTATTGCAAGTGAAATAAATTTACTAGAGATGTAGTATAGCTATACAGAAAACAAGAGAAGTTCTGTCATATAAAATACTGTACAGTAAATTAAATGGAAGCATACACAAAATTAGCAGCCACATCGGTATCACTTTTGAATGAATTATGGAGGAACATTGGCTACATTAGATTGGCATCCAGTGGAAACTACTGTGAGGCAGTGAAATGAAGGAGTCATAATAAGAAGAACAAGATAGTGAACAGTATTGTTAGGCGTTTATAATAACTTCTAATTGTATTCCACAATTACTGGCTTTCCATAAATACAATAATAAAATTTCTGGCAACGATTAACAATTATAAGCATGTATTTGTCTGTGTGTATATTGATTGCTCTTGTATTAGAGCTAGTAGCCAGTGTGCTTCAATTTTCCCACACTTTCCTGAGTGTAGTTACATTGAGTGACTTCTTGTTGAGTTTGTTTGATCTTTTTTCACCAAAAACCACATGCATGTTAATTTTGTAAACCCAAGATTCTCTGCAGTGTTTTTTTTTCCTTCACTTTCCCCCTGTTGTATGGCCATAGGATATTTATTTATTTATTTTTTAACTGGACAGCGCAGTGGTGCAGTGGTTAATGTTGTCACCTCACAGCAAGAGGTTCAATGGTTCGATTCTGGGCTGGGGTGCCTTCTGTGTGGAGTTTGCATGTTCTCCCTGTGTTCACGTGGGTTTACTCCAGTTTCCTCCCACATTCCAAAAACATGCATCTAGAGCATTTCTCCCCGGGCATCTGCTGAAAACAGGCTCTGTTGAACCTAGTTGGACTATCCCAGTCAATAAAATAAATAATTTCAGTTTTGAGTTATTGTTCTTGATTTAAGAAAATCAGTGAGAGATACGTCTTGGTACACAGTTACAATCTAACACATGTAATCTATATGTTCCTTTTCTATATTCCTGCAGTACAAAAAGTTAAACTCTTTTGCTCAACATTTTCTGGAATTCATAAATTCCAATGCCTTGGATCAACTTATCCACACCCCCACCAGGGGCAGCAATATCCTAGACCTGGTCATTACCAACATGGTCAACCCGTGTCCCACACCAGAGGTCAGTTCCTCATTGGTCAGATCTGACCACAAGCTAAACAACCTAGACATCCACATGCCCCCAGCCCCCATTAGGGAAACCACAGTAAAAAATTTGTCCAAAGCCAACTTCATGCTTCTTAAGACAGAAGTGATAAACTTCACGACACCCATGCAAACGGACAATAGAGGTACGACTGCTGAATCCTACACAAATGCACTTTATAAGCACTTACATGAGTGCATGGATCGTGCAATCCCTAACAGAACCAAGATGTTATCCTCTAAAAAAAGGAAGCCAATCTGGTGGTCCCCTGCCATAAACAAACTCTATAACAGAAGAAAGAAACTGTTACAAAAAAGAGTAAAATCCCATGATTGGAGGAACTTCCTGGTCAGCCTCAGTAAGAAGCTGAGATCCCTCATAAAATCCTCCAAAGCTAGTTATGAAAACAAAATTGCCACTGATTCTAAAGACAACCACTAAGCATTCTATAGCTATGTCAAGAATCTCAATGGCAATACTCAGATCTGCTCTGAGTTATAGCACAATGGCACTAAATATACAGAACCAACTGATATTGCCAACATTCTGGCAGATAGGTTCAGTGTTAACTTTATCCCCCTCTCACTCCCTAAAGGGTACATCTCTCTATATCAGAAGAGTGCAAAGTTCCTGTAATTATGGCAGCACAGGTAAAATAATACTCTCCTAAGCCAACTACAGAATGAACTGGCACCCCACCTAAGTACCATGTTCAATCATAGCCTTACCTCAGGCTTTGTGCCTACTGAATGGCACACAGCAATGGTCATCCCACTCCACCAAGCGGGAGCCACCACGGACCCCAGGAACTACAACCCCATTAGCCTGATGAGCCTGGTCTGCAAGGCCATGGAATGTATTATCATAGAACTTATAAACAATGACACTGGTAATCTCCAAACTCTGGACCCCGCCCAGTTCGGGTTTGTAAAAGGCAGATCATGTCTCTTAAACCTGATAGACTTCTTTGAAGTGGTCACCAAAGCCGTAGATGAGGGTAAGGTGGTTCACACAGCCTAGCTAGATCTCATCAAGACTTTTGACACCATCCCCCACTCTGGAATTATAGATAAACTCACTAAACTAGGTATAAATCCCTATGTCACAAGATGAGTTGCCAACTGGCTAACTGACAGAACCTACACTGTGAAAGTAGCAGATGCCAAATCCGACTTCAGACCAGTGACAAGTGGAGCACCACAGGGTTCAGTCCTGGGTCCTCTCCTGTTTGGTATCTACTTCTGTGAAGTACAGGCTAACACAGAAGGTCTTTGGCTAACAAAGTTCGCAGATGACTGCAAACTAAGAGCCATAATCGAAACTCCTAATGATAAAGGGCATCACTGAGACAGATGCCTGGTGTAAAAGCCATGGCTTCAAGCTCAATGCCAAAAAGTGCATTGTCATCCCTTTTGGTAAGAACTCTGTACCCATGAACTATCACATAGGTGGTAGTCTACTTAACACCAAAAGTGTGATAAGAGACCTTGGGACACAGGTGGATAGCAGTCTCTCCTTTGATAATCACATTGCCACAGTAGTCAGGAAATCCTTCTACGTGGCACACCTCATCACAAAAGGTTTCTCATCCAGGAAAAAAGAGGTCATTGTTCACCTCTGCTTGTCACTCATTAGACCCATTATCGAATACAGTACTCCTTTTGGTATGTACCTCACAAGACATCTACAACAACTGAAAAGGCCGCAGAAATACCTCACAAAGAAGATTACTGGCCTCAAACAGATGCCCTGTGCAGACCATCTCAAAAAACTCCAGCTTTACTCCATCACGTATCGCCTATTCAGAGGTGATCTCTGCCTAACATACAAAGCTATGTCAAACCCAGAGCTGTTGGACATGCTCCACTTAAAGAAATCCCAATACCTCCAAGCTACATGCTCTAGGGACCTAAACCTTGTCACGACAATAAAAAGAACATGCTGGAGGGATATATTCCTGTCCCAGAGACTTCCCATACTCTGGAACAAACTACCTATCTATATCAAACAAAGCTCCTCATTAGTACTCTTCAAGAAAAATCTTGATGATTGGATGGGAGATAGGAAATTCACCCCTGGGATAACTTCTGTGGCTCTGCTCAACAGGGGCACAGGAAAATAATTTTTTTGGGTGGCGAAAGCCAGGGTAACTTTTTGGCTAGGTTTATATAGGCCCTAGGGCCAATAGACTAGTACCTACCTATGAACCTATGAAAATAAAGATTCTAAGTAAACAAACAAAAAAAAAAACACACACAGAGTACCAGTTAAATAGTTTATTTATTTATTTATTTATTTATTTATTTATTTGCAGTTGGAATGGAGTCCTGGAGAAAAAGCCAATACACAACAATAATTTTGCCTTTATTCTTTTTATTCTTTACACGATTTTTTTATAAAGGTAAAATGGCATTACTTATTTTTTCCTCTGTTACTCAGTATGACTGTTCCCCTATCAGTATTGTAGTCATTATTATTATTATTATTATTATTATTATTATGTTTACATTCCTACAGTAATGATGCATTTAATCCTTCTTGTCTGTCAGCTTCTTGAAATAATATAGGCTATGATATATCAATACATTTCGAGGTAAGAGCTACATTAACAAGCCTTTTCAACATGTGAAACTTTCTGACATGTAACCAAAAACAGATCCTGTTCAAACAGCTTCCTAAGTGATGCTACAGTATCTAATTATATGGATGTGAACTTCTGAGATATATTGAACCATACCAGAGAATCACACAAGGGATAATGTATCCTATGTCTTTTGCATATCTGAATCCAATGTTTAATTATTATGACTTCAAGACATGGAATTTTAATACAGTCACACATATTTGATATTTTCTCCTGAGTAGATTTAAACTTTTCTCCTTGAACTTGTTTGGTACCCTAATAAGACTAGTAGCATGATTTTCTTTACATTACTTTTTCTGCTGGCAGAAGGAAACAATAAACCTGTCTAGTCTGTTCTTATAAGTGACATAATATTCTTCCTTCTTTCTATACCTACTTTCTTATTATCCTGTTCAACTTGTCAAATATCGTTTTGAATGCCTCTGAGAATTATTTTTTCACCATCCTAGTAGTTAACAGATGGTTAAGGCTGTGAAATGTAATTCCTTTTGTTCAGGTTTTGGTTTCTTCAGCCATTATTGCCCATTGTATGACCTTGAGCAAGTCACCTAACCAGCCAGTGCTTGAGAACAGCTGGGAATTTGGGCTAAGCAAGACTAATAACTACCTATCAATCCATCTCATGGGTACACAGAAACAGTACACTGTACTTTCTGTTCAAAATGACTGCTACACATTTTCCTGACCCGATCTTGTGCACCAGTATCATCTCCTGCCTGCATCTTACGGTTTCAAGTGAAAAAGGTTCTAGATTCCCTGGCCTCTGATCTCCTCCATATCATAGATCTTTGTAGTAGCCTTCCTCTGAATTCCATCCAGTAACCTTTCTCTAATATGACCCCCATGGCTACATACAGTATGCAATGTGTGTTCTAACAAAGTCCCTATAGACCAGGAGCATTACCGCATTACTTTTAGGATGTATATCCTTAAGGATAAACCCCACCATTCTGTTAACTTCTGTTACTACCCTCTGACTTTGCTACCATTGTGCTAATCCTGGCATGGTTAACATCCTGTTCTGTTTGTCAACAGTTTGACTCCACCCAGCTAAAAATTCACATCAGGAATTTTTGGATTCAAATGCAATACTTTTCCTTTGTTTTCACAGAACCTCGACTGTAACCTTTCTGCCCACCTGTTCAAAACTTTCTAAATTGTTATCTAGACTCTGCCCATATCATTCTGTGCTACTCGTTTCTTTATACCATCAGAAAAGATGCTGATTGTATCATATTTTGCCTTTGATATGTTAGAGACAAGCACAAAGACGAGTAATGGAACCAGGACAGGACCCTGTGGACTCCGCTACTCACTTCTCTATTTCCTGACATTTCTTCACTTCCTAATTCGTGACTTTGTGCCTTTCACTGTAACCTTGTTGTCCAACCAGTTAATCACTCTTCTGTGTTGCTTCTCGGTCTTAGTCCTAAGCTCAGTCTCTTCCAGTTTTCCTATCAGCTTCATCAGCCTTTGAGTCAAAGACCTTGTCAAGCTCCATCTATGTTACATTTAACAGTACTATTATAACCCAGTCATAAAACTTGATCATTTGTTCTCTCCTCTCTGACTGTTGACTTTGAAGTTTCAGTATTGATCAGACCTCAGTTCTTGGTGAGAACTGATTGCACAGCCATTGTACATTCAGCCATTGGGTGTTTCATTTGTATGTCCCTAACCCCCTCCTGGTGGCTGATGTGAGCACTAGAATCAACAAGGGGCATCCTACACAACACACTGGCCTCTGTGACCGAACATCATCAGGCAGGTATCATCAAGCCCACAGCCATTTTAGTCATGCAAGGTAGAACTTGCACAAGAGCAATAAGCTGGTCAAAAAAAGCATCACCATCCTGCCCTCCCCCGCAAGACATGTGATCTACATTTATCAGCTCACTCCCATCCTACCCTGTTCAGTTTTTCCAGTACTCAAGCCAATAATCATTGTCAGGTCACTTGGGTCATAGTTAGTTTCATTTCACTTCACTAAAGAACTGGGTTCTAAAACTGGATCAGGTTTGAGTGACAACTCCTTCTCACAAGCACATATTGTTTTCTGCTCTAGAAATTACTGTCCTGTTGAAATGTTGCCAATTTTCCTCTCATGAATCTGCTACTTGTGAAAGATATTGCAGTTGCTGTCCTGCAATCCAATGACACTTCTGTAGTAGCCAGTAATGTGTTTAAGATTTCCATATGAGGTCTGCTATGATTTCTAAGGACTGTGGGAAGAACCTCATCTGGTTCTTGTCCTTTACCTTACCTAAGTACAGCCACTTACCTCAGAATTTTCTAACATTGTATTTTGGTGTCTGCCCACTGATTTTCCAATTCTGTCCTACAATTCTCCTGCAATGACACCCTCCCCTTGTTTTTCCTTCAGAAGTCCACGTTGTTCATTTGCTGTCTTCTGCAACCTTCCTCCACTCTTTGCTCAGGTTCTCTAGTTCAGACCCTCCCTTCATTCTTCCTTTTATGCACCAGAGATGCTTCAGTTATTGAAACTTTCGTGTAACTCCTTTTCATATTTAACCTTGTAGCCCTTGCCATCTCTGTTGCCTTTTTGCTAACCACCTTGCACTGTGCCTCCTCCACCTCCTTTCCATATCCTTTCTCACCTCTTGTATGCCTTATCTTTGGCCCAGTTCCTAGACTCACATCCCTATGTAGATAAATTGGTCCTCTCTCTTTTTTTTTTCTTTTTGTCTTCTCCTCACACCTTTGTCCATAGCCCTGAGTACTCCATTCCTGACCAATTCTCAAAGCTAATTTACACCCTCAATTTGTTCCCAGTCTGCTAAGTTATCTTGACCACATACCCCACCCCAGTATCATTCACTGTTTTAAAATTCTACCAACATATTATACTTTTTTTAGTTATGCTCCCAACCTTAAACCATACAGTGGCATGATCACTTTTGGGCAATGCACACTGACCTCAACATTGATATTATATTCAATAGCTCATAAGCAAGGCTGCTCTTTCTAATACAGACAGTTCATAGGTATATACTAGGCTAATGACCACCACAGCCTTTATAAGCCTAGCCATGCAACCCAACCCAACTGTGCCTCTATGTATCATGGGTATGTATTAGGAGGGGTATGTTAGGAAGTTTTTAGAGGTAATGGGGGGTATGTCAGTTTGGGTATTGATATCTGCCTCTGTCAATCAGAGACATGCGGGAGAGACCCAATGTGAATTTCTGATTTCCCATCCATTGGTCAAAGATATGCTTAAAAGGTGTTAGGGATGGACTCTACTTCACATGGAAGGGGAGCATGTTCCAGAGCATGGGAATCCTCTCAGATACATATCTGTCTCACCAACATGTCTTATTTATGTCACAAGCAAAATTTAAATCCTTGGCTCTAACAGTTCTGATGTTGTTCATTTTGTAGATGCGCAAAAGGTCCATCAGAGCCGGATCCAAGGCTACCTTGTATGCCAGGCATTCATTGCCTCTCTGTAATCTGTAGAAGACATATTATATAAATAGGGCTATAAGGAGAGCCATATAGGACAATGGATTTACACCCTGGATTCTACTGGTAAGGAACCTTTGTGGGTGTTCCAGTTTTGCATACAGCAGATATAAAAAGTTTACACACCCCTGTTGAAATGCCAGTTTTTTCTGATATAAAAAATGAGACCACAATAAATAATTTCAAAACTTTTCCCACCTTTAATGTGACCTATATCCTGTACAATTCAATTGAAAAGCAAACAAATCTGTTAGGGGAAAAAATATTAAAAATAAAAAATGTACAATACGCTAGTAGCATGTGTGCACACCCTTAAACTAATACTTTTTCATGTGTGCACACCCTTAAACTAATACTTTGTTGAAGCACCTTTTGATTTAATCACAGCATTCAGTCTTCTTGGATACACACCTGCCATCAATTAAAGAGACTTTGATTAACCCCAAATAAAGTTCAGCTGTCCAAGTAGGATTTTTTTGACATTTACTCAGTTGCCTGCTACAGCAAAAGCCATGGTTTGCAGAGAGCTTACAAAGCATCAAAGGGATTTCATTGTTGAAAACTATCAATCATGAGAAGGGTACAAAAAAGTGGAGAAAATATGGGACAACAGTGACATTGCAAAGAACTGGATGTCCTTAAAAAACTGATGAATACAAGACAAAAACTGGTCAGGGAGACTGTCAAGAGACCTACAGCAACACTGAAGGAGCTGCAGAAATTTCTGGAAAGTACTGGTTGTGTACTACATGTGACAGCAATCTCCCATATTCTCTATATCTCTGGACAAGACAGAAGCCTTTTCTTACACAGAAAAACATCCACACCTGGCTAAAATTTGCAAAACAATACATCAAGTCTCCCAAAAGCATGTGTGAAAATGTGTTATGATCTGATGAGACCAGGGATGAACGTTTTGGCCACAATTCTAAAAGGTACGTTTGGGACAAAAACAACACTTCACATCACCAAAACAACATCATCCCCAGGATGAAGCATGGTGGTGGCAGTATCATGCTTTGGGGTTGCTTTTCTTTATCTGGAACTGGGGCTTTAGTCAAGGTGGAGGGAATTATGAACAGTTCCAAATACCAGTCACTTTTGGCCCAGAACCTTCAGGCATCTGCTAGAAAGCTGAAAATGAAGAGGAATTTCACCTTTCAGCATGACAATGTCCCCAAGCATACATCCAAATCAACAAAAGAATGGTTTCACCAGAAGAAAATTTAAGTTTTTGGATGGCTCAACCAGAGCCCAGACCTAAATCCAACAGAAAATCTGTGGGGTGACCCGAAGAGGGTTGTGCACAAGAGATGCCCTCACAATCTGAATGATTTGGAGCACTTTTGCAAATAAGAGTGGGCAAATATTGCCAAGTCAAGATGTGCCATGCTGATAGACACCTACCCAAGAAAACTGAATGTTGTAATTAAATCAAAAGGTGATTCAACAAAGTATTAGTTTAAGAGTGTGCACACTTATGCAACCAGCATATTGTATGTTTTTTTATTTTTTATATTTTTTCCCTAACAGATTTGTTTTTCAATTGAATTGTACAGGTTACAGGTCACATTAAAGGTGGGAAAAGTTTTGAAATGATTTATTGTGGTCTCGTTTTTTTATATCACAAAAATCTGGCATTTTAACAGGGGTGTGTAAACTTTTTATATCCACTATACATCTAGTCCCCGAAGGTGACATTATACTCAAAGATGGGTCTGATGAGGGCTGGATAAAGTGGCACTATGACTTCCTTGGACCTGGATGCCATGCCCTTACTTTTAAGTTGGGTGAAATAGAATGATTTTCTTACTACCTTAGACACGTGTTGGCCAAAGCCAGATTGCTGTCTACATATTGTCCCAGATCCCTGATTGCTGAGCCATATCTTAGGGGTGTTTTATCTATGGAGATATTTGCTTGGCTGGCAGTTTTCCCAAAAAGAACTATAATGCATTTCTGGGCATTTTGTTTCAATCTGTGACTTTGATAACAGTCATTTGTCTGTGTTAAACCTCTTGTAAGATGTTTTTGTCATGGGGGAATCTATGATAGCTCCCAATTTGTAGTCATCTGCAAACTTGGTAAGCCAAAGGTCATTGACATTAACCTTTAGCTCCAAGAAGCAGATGCCAAGTAGGACCAGTCCCAGCATGCAGCACTGAGTTATCCAGCTGGTGTCTAGTTACTTAGCAGAGATGATCTCACTAATCCTGACTTCCTGGGTTGGTCTATGAGCCAGGTAAAACTCTAGAGAGCTATGTAGGTGTTTATGCCCAGTGTGGTGATTTTTGCCAACTATATCTGAGAGAAGTATTGTACAGAATTCCTTATCCAGGTTAATGTAGGCAGTATATACTGCTTTCCCTTCATCCATTGCCTTGGGAGACATCAAAAAGTCCACTAGGTTTAGTAGGCATGCCCTTCCCCTGATAAAGCCAAACTGGGTTGCATCCAGTGTCTGCAAGTTGCCTATTTCCATGATAATTCATTCCATGGCATTGCATATTAGACTAGTCAGAGTAACAAGGCTATACCGTATTTCTTTGTAAATAAGACCTAACCAGAGAATAAGGCCTAGCATGGTTTTCCAGGGTAGTCATGATATAAGCCTGACCCCAAAAATAAGCCCCAGTTAAGATCGTCAACAACACATGACGGACGTGTTGAATTATAAAATAATATTATTGACACCTGTTGACTGAGGTAATCATACTCAGCTCACCATTTTTGGACCATTTGGACACCCAACTTCTTCTCTTTGCAGAAAGTCATAAGATTCTTTCCCTGGGAGTCCTCCACGATATTTACTGTAACCCTAATCATCACTCACACTTGACGGTTGAGATCCTTGGCCCATAAACACTGGCAGGTGTACTTTGATCGGTCAAAGTATAGACAACGTGCATAAAATGCATGCACTTGATAATGAACGGCTGTGGTTGTGTCTTCTTAACCATTGCCATTTTGTGTTGCCACCCCGGTCTCATAAGTATTCAATTACCCCCCCCTCCCCCCAGACAAGATGAGTGCAATAAGAAAGAGCTATTCCCTTGAGTACAAAAAAGGAATCATGGAGGACTCCCAGGGAAAAAATCTGACAGTTTTCTGCAAAGAGAAGAAGTTAGATCTCCGAATGGTCCAAAAATGGCATGCAGAATTCGATAACCTCAGTCAACAGGCCGACGAGGGAAATGCTAAGAAGTGCAAGTGTGGATCAGGTCAACAACTATTTCCTGAGCTGGAAGACATCTTCTGTGAATGGATTGCTAACAGGAAAGCAAAGGCTTTGTTTGTGCGCAGGGCTCATATTCAAGCATTTGCCCTTGCAATGGCACCACAGTTAGAAATATCCCCAGAAGAATTCAAAGCATCACAACATTGGCTGGGTGGCTTCCTTCAGTGATATGAACTGTCTCTAAGAAGATCAACAACACTGTTTAAGCTGGAAGATACTGAAGTTATTAAACGTAAACTTGCGTTCAAGTCCTTTGTTGATGGCATTGACGTTTCTAAATACCAACTCAACAACATGATTGCCATGGATGAAACTGCAGTGTTTATGGGCCAAGGATCTCAAATAGCAATTGATCAGAGGGGTGCCTCGTCAATCTACATTCCCTCCACTGGTTACATGAGTGCATGTTTTACCTGTATTTTGGCAATTCATATAGATGGAAAGAAAACCCCACCTCTAATCATTAGTAAGGGCAAGAAAGATAAGATTGAATGTGTTTCAGACATTTGCATTCTTGAAACCGAAAAAGCCTGGTGCACACAAGCAGTTATAAGGAGGTGGGTCAATGTAATGCTGCCACTTGTTTTCCAAGGTGGCAAAAGAAGTTTGCTAGTCTGGGATTCAGCCAGCACTTACCGCACTAAAGAAATGAAGATATTCCTTGCACTGAGAAGAATAGATCAAATAATGATTCCCGCAGGAATGACTGCCTATCTCCAGATTCTTGATATTGCAATAAACAAGCCATTCAAGGGCCATTTACTCATGGAACTCAATGACTACATTGAAAATAGAATGAAGAGAAATCAGCATGGAAACTTTTTGAAGCCTAGCCTGTAAGAGGTCATGACTTGGGTAAAAAATTCATGGGATAAAATCACTGACCGCTATGGTGCCAATGCACTACGAGCAGGCTACTTGGACAAGCAGTGCTCATTTAAGGAGAGCTTTATTGCTAGGCATGACTGATTGGGGCCAATGGTTCTACAGGAAATGGAGTCACAAGAAATTTAGGCCAGCATTTGGGGGTTGGAGACTTATGACAATGTCCCAGAAGAAGATGACATGACTGTATTTGAATAACTTTTCCATTATCGAGGTGACATAATTGATTGCTTCTGCTTTCAGTTTTATTCCCCTCCTCCAATACAAATGTATTGAGATTTTTCTGCACTTTCTGTTAAGCATGAAATATTGCACTGTGAAAGCCAAGGTGTAGATATTCTGAAGTTGGAATGTTTGTTGCACTGTTTATGTAGAATTCTCACACAACTGTTAACGCATTACTTAGAACGGTTGTCCAATAACAGAAAATGACCAAATAAATGTCAATTTGTGTACATGAATAAATTTCATTTTTTGTGCATGAATAAATGTCAATTTGTGTACATGAATAAATGTCGATTTTTGTACATGAATAAATGAATAAATATAGATTGTTTTACGGGGGGAGGGGGTAAATAAGGCATCCTCTGATAATAAGCCCTAATGCGTATTTCAGCGAGGGAAAGAGTATGACACAGTGTTATTTTCGGGGAAATACAGTAGTTTCTGGGGTCCACCCTTATGAAGTATGATAACCATTGAAATACTCTATTTTTGTGGTACAAAGCCTCTTTTGAGGCTATATTTGAAAAGTGACTCAACTGGTCTTGATAGGTCATATTTCAATGTATTTAGATGGCATCTCAGGATGCTGTCACAGCCCATTAAGGCTGTTTTTAGCCTTAGCAAGTACCACCAGGACCTGTTCCCTGTTAATTTTATTTATTTATTTAACATTTGTTTATCAGCCAAGAAATTCTCTATATTACTGTGCTCAGTGAAAGTGGCAGCATTGACCACCAGTTTGGCACAATGATGTGTGCTGCCTTTGAGGTTTCGGATGTAGAAGGCTTTGTGACAGTCTTTCACTCATGAGACTACCTTGACCTTGTAACTGGCCTTGATGGACTTAGTCCTGTTGGTTTCCTGAGTAGTTTAATTAGAGAGCTCCTATTACTATGCAGTTTTTTCTTCTTGATTTTAGCCATGACCTTTTTCCTTTTATTATATACACTATTAAATTTAGGATTCCACCAGTGTGGTTGTTTTTTAGAGTTTGTTTTGGGCTTACTTCTAGTAGGTACAGCAGTCTCTGTACAGCCATTTACATGGTTGTACAGTGTCTCTGTGAAGAATTTCACATAGGTTGCTGTGAACTTGAAGAAGGGAGGGACATTAACTTTTGACAAACTATCATATAACAGGATGTGGTTTGCTTTAGAATATTCCCTGTTGTAGGTTTTCCTGGGGTTATTGAGTTGGCATGGAGGGGTGCAGATCTCTCCTATACTGGTGAATTCTAGATCCAGAATGTTTGAACCTCTGGTGGGTGTGGGTATTATCTGGTCAAATGTATTTGTATTAATAAAGTCAAGGAATCATTGTGCCTACAACTATGAGCCAGTGTATGTTTCCCAGTCTATAGAGATGTAGTTAAAGTCTTCAATGAATAGGGTATTTGGTTTATTGGTGACTGTCTTCAGTAGATCTAGGTATGATCGATGGAATTCTAGAGACATGAAGGGTAACCTATACCTTGCTAGGATGTGGTATGTGATTTGCATATCAATAAATTCCAGGGCATCGTCCTGTTTAACCAATCTAGAGTTATGCTAATTACTAATGTAGATTGAAACTCCTGATCCTTTTGTTTTTGTGTGTGCAGCTATTAGTGTAAATGTGTGGAAGACATTGAAGCCCTGCACTGCCAGAGACAGTACTTTCTGCAGATTTAAATCATTACTCTGTAATGGCACAGATGTCTATATTCCCCAAAGTGAGGCAAGCTTGTTTGGCGTGGAGTTTCTTGCATAGTCTCCTAGCATAGAGCAGTAACACCTTTAGGTTTCTTTAGATTTTATTTGTTATGTTGGTAGGCTTGTCAATTTGGCATTGCCTAAGAAAGGCTCTAAGGTGATGGATAAAGTTTTAGCCAATATACAGAAGTCTAGGGAAGGCAGGTGTAGACCATCCTTTGCAAAGCAACATTGCTTGTTAACTAGGTCTTCTCATGCTGACAAATATTGAATCCCCCTGGAAAGATACCAGAAACTAAGCCAAAAATTGAACTCAATCATTTTTTGTCCATGCTGTGGCATAATCCTTGGTAAAGGAAGAATACTATTTGATGTAAGGCAGATACATACCTGAGACACATATTCAGTGAGATCAACAACGTCTCTCTTCATATAGTCCAGTGAAGTATGTTTCAGATCATTAACACCCACATGGAATATGACAGAATTATACTGGTACTTGTGTGTAATGATTTGAGTGGTGCATAACTTGGTGGATCCTGGTTCCAGATTAGCAGCAAACTACTATTTTCTCCTTGTTTAGTCTGGTGACTGGGGCACCTGTGTGTTTTGCAATGGAGTTCCCTATGACAATAGTCCTGGGTAATGTGTTGGCTTGCCTTATGGACTTTACTTTTGGGGAGAGTACTGAGAGTAGGCCTATGTCTGGTGTTTTGGTGCTGCTTTTGTTGGGCGCTTTAGAGATTGCTAAGGATAAGTACTGCCATTTATAGATTTAGGAGGTCTTTGAGGTTTGGGAAGA
The DNA here is from genome assembly GCF_019279795.1 of Protopterus annectens. Lineage (NCBI taxonomy): Eukaryota > Metazoa > Chordata > Ceratodontiformes > Protopteridae > Protopterus > Protopterus annectens. Next base: position 735,983,736 of record NC_056729.1, on the reverse strand, counting down.
TTGCTTTTTGTGCCTAAGCATAGGTTGGTCTATGCGTCTGGTGGACACTGGTGCGGTGTTTGTAGTGTGTGTGTGTGTGTGTGTGTGTGTGTGTGTGTGTGTTCTTGACAGCCTTGTTTGTATGTAAAATCTTTGTGTTTAGTGAAACTGTGTATATGCATTCTCTCGCATACTGTGTTTGTTTCTTTAAGGATTAAATAATTGTCTTTGAATATAACACAATTGCAACATTGTCTCAAGATGTCCATATCTACCATGTTGGCTAGAGAGACAGCTGGAAATTGCATATCCTTGTTGTCCAGACCTGTATTTGGGTGGGCTACTGTAGGTTGTGGACTGGGTTATTCAGTGCTCTCCTTGGGTGGTCTCTGGGGTTGGCAGTAGACTAGGTTAGACTGATTTATGATTTAATAGTAGTGCTGTTTAATGTGCAAACTAGTTGTTCTGTGCTTGTCTCTAATCAGTGGCTTTGTTTTAGCCACACTAAGTTACATGTTTCATCTCTAACAGCAGTTTAATATTTAAAATCTACTTTCTGGACATTTGTGTCTCTACAAGACACTGTTAACCTCTTATGTAAAAACACTAAGAAAGATTGATTGCTAGTGTAATGCTACATCAAACAAATTTGCACTACCTTGACAAGGCAATTTTAAGTATTAGGAGACTTTAGAATGATTTAAAGGAAAATTCAACAAATAGCACAAGAATAAAGCAGTAGCACTATACAACAGTTAACTGAAGTGTGAAACAATAAAATAAATCTCTTATCTGCCAATGATGGAGCAGGATGAACTCAGGAATCCCTTAGTGTGTGGCAAGGGTGCCAAGCAGATGGGATCTCTGGGAAAATGAGCAGGAGACAATTTGTAGTAGGAAAGATTTACTCAAGTGCAGTACTGATTTGATATGTGCGCTCTGAGTATTATGGATATATGGAAAACCATTGGTGGGAAAGTACTTAAATATGTTACACAACATAACATAGCAATGAAAGAGGGAAGGGGGGACTTTTGAAGTCAAATTACTAAAAGGGGTGGAAACCAGAAATACCACCTTTCAAACCAACAACAAGAGAAGGTGGGAGTGTTGGGAAAAAAATTCAAATTGAAGGTCCTATGGTGAGAATTTCAGAAACCTTTAACTTAATGCCTCAGTGGGTACTGGGGCATACTCATTTAACAGGGAAAAAACAGTAGCAAGGTAAACAGAGAGGCACTGGAATGCAACTTTAAGCAGGTATATACAGGTATAAAAAGTACTGAGACACAAATCCTGGAGCAGAATTCACAACACTGCCAATATTACAATCCCACCACAGACAAGGCACCAGACTATGCAGAAATTTACCAATAATGCTGTAACAAATGACTAAATGAGGCTCAAATCTGGCAATAGATCACAGTCCTGACACAACTGTGAATGAAGCAATGTGAAAAGACAGAGGCCCCAGACTAGGTTCAAAATGCAAAAAGTTACCTTTTGCATGTGATTCTACTTTTGGAAATAGAAGTGCAGTATAATGTATAAACAATGATAACATCTTGTCGTAATGCACAATCTTCCCACAACCGCAAATGAAGCTGCAAGTCAAAGGTCCCAGAATAAACTAAGAAAATGCAAACAGATAACTTTTTTGGCTGAAATATGGCCAAAATGCATTAGTTATGTCTTCTAAAAGAAACAGGTACAACTTAACAGAAGCACTCACTTTCTTTAATGAAACTTCACTCTATCTACAAAGGACTATTTTTACATTTTTAGTCATTGGATTTTCTTTCATATAGCAAGATGCACCATACGTCACTACAGTTGTCTCTCCCCTCCATTATTGAATGGGCTGTGTGCCTGAGACAGGTCATCTGCATTATGATGGGTCGAGCCTGACCTGTAATGGACTTTGAACTTAAGTGGCTGTGGAAATAAGCCCCACCTACAGAGCTTTGGGTTTGCTTCCTGTTGTTGATGTAACCATTGTCCATTAGAATTTTTCTTCTTGCAGATAAAAACCTTAGGAAAGCATGTGTCCAATTGATGGCTCAGCATTCTCTTATAGTCAGAGGGCATATTAATTTTCATTGCTAAGTATTTGACTGCCAAAACAAATCAGATGCTTCTTCTTCTTCCAGCTTTTCCCAGTTAGGGGTCGCCACAGAGGATATATTAAAATTCAATGAAACAACTACAAATAGCCACCTCTCTTCCAGTGCAGCTATATACACTATGACTGGTTTACTAAAGTCAGGAAATGCTAATACAGACTATGGACATAATGTTTTATTGACCTTCCTAAAGTCAATGTCTACTTCTGCTTTGCATTTTATTTTGAGGGCATCTTCCCTTTTGTCAAGCATATGAAGGGGCATGTTATTGTAGCAAAATGGGGCATGACCCTCAGATAATTCCCTGCAAGCCCCCAAAATGCCCTCACTTGTTTTGGGATTGGCCATTTTCTTAGAGCTTTTGCCTTTCTTCTTGGTGTTTAAACATTCATCTCCCTGTGACATGGCTTATTTACATTTTTTCTGGATTTTCCATTAATATTTTTAGTGCAAAAATTTAATGTTGGGATGAGTTTGACTGCAATGTATTGTACAGTGGAGTTGGCAGTGCACTTTTGAAGGCTTTTTTCCCATTTTTCCTCTATGGTATAATTGTGGAGTCAGTGTATATAATTTAATGATGTGAGGGGGCAGTGCCCCTCACATGGAGGAGGATGTAGGGGACCTGCTCCAGTGCCCCCACATGGAGGAGGATGTAGGGGACCTGCTCCATAAAAAATGCATTTTTTTTTTGTTTTTAATGTGTTTGATTATTTTTCAAAAATTACCTTCAATCAAATTAGCATGTTTCAACAGCACATAGATAAACTCTGTGACACCTAACGTATTTAAACTCCATCATGACTACCTGCCCTTGAAGGCATTTCTTGATTGCCTCAGGGAGTTTTGTAGGGCTTGTACCTTGGCTATATGTTAGTCCTAGACCTCACGATCATCCATCTCAGCTGTCCTGATTTTGCCTCATGTGTTTCCCTGATTTTTCTGGTAAATTAGTGAGGCTTACATAATGCCAGATAATAAAGTTTCATACTGAGATATTGTTCAAAAATGCACGTTGATGCAAAATGTATAATTCTATCAACTCATTACAGCCTTGTGATGCCTGTAGGTGTTTCTGAAGTTACATCCTACAGACACCTCAAGGAATAAATATTTCTTATTTATATTTGTGTTGATAATTCCCAAACCATACCACATATAAAGTATTAGAGGATTTCATCTTAAAGCTTATGCAATGGCAAGTACAGATGCATTGATATTTGACATCTGTCTAGTGCAGGTGAAGAGGTATTAATTTTTGTTCATGTAATATATATTTATATTGTCATAAATTTCATGTCATCTTCACAAGGAAATAGCACAGGCATAACTACTTAACCTTATATGAAAACTCAAAGCCAGATGAACAAAATGCAGCTCACAGTATATGTGTAACTTGAGTAGTTGCTTAGATAGTTTAAGTTGTTTACAAAATACTACAGAATTAATAGTTACTCCCCCGGATTCAGCAAACTTCCGCACAGGAATAGCTTATTCCTGCACGGAAGGGACGGTTCTTGTGCAGCATGGCAGCACACCAGGCATATGCATGAAGGCATGCTGCCATGCTCTAAAACGCACATGGTTCTGTGTGCGATTGCAGGGGTCGTGTCCATACAGTGCACAGACACTAAATATGCCCCCTGCGCTATTATGACACTATTTCAGTCTCCGCGGACACTGGAATGTAAAATAGAAACATTTCAGTGTCCATGGACACTGAAAGCAAAACAGCAGTAGGAAAGCAATACAGGGGGTGTGTCATAGCCTCTGTGACACACCCCCTGTATTGCTAAAGTGCAGTACGGCACTTCTGCAGTCTGCAGAAGCAGGTAATGTGTGCAAATGCACACATAATAAGGGATGAATCACCCAAGTGTACACAAGCACAATCCCAGCCCCACAAAAGAAATAAAGCACATACTGAATGTGTCATGCATCAGCATGAAACATGCACAGAACCTTGAAAGCCCAATAATTGCAATATGTCACAAACACAATCCCAAGTAGCTGTCAAAACACCACAATACACACCCTCATAACCTACAGAAACTAATAATAATAATAATAATACTAATAATATATCCCTGTTTATAATGCCCTGAGGGACGTTTAAGTGTAGCTAAGTGGGTGAGGACATTACAGCTTAAACATCCCATAGGAGTTAAATGAAAATGGAGAAGAGAAGATGTCCAAGCCAAGATATGTGGTGGGTAGAGTAACAGCGTTATATGAATGTGTTCAGGATTTGAGTCCCAAGACAAGCAATTTATGTTATCATGACAAATTACTGTTTTAACTTATTTTAGTAAATGCAAACTATGTAGCAATTAGTTTTTGCCAACCAGGGTAGAGTAGCAGTTCCAAAAGTGAGATGTCAGTGTAGCAAAGATGTGAAAACCCCATATAAACACATGTGCTCCATGCAGTATAGTCACACAGGAATATAATGTAATGAAAGCACATAGGGAGATGTCATGGAAGGTAACTGTAGAAGTATAAATGTGTATGTAAATATTTATGTTATATTACACAATGACTGGCCATTAACATACAAAAATGAGTACACTAATTGGCCAGCCCAAACAGAGTGCCTGTTGTAAATCCGAGAGTATGCAAATGAAAAAAATGTCTGGATGCCTGGACTATTTCCATTTGTATACCACCTGTTTGTATTTCCAGTCTGCAGAGATACCAATGGAAAAATGAAGATCTCAGTTGTATTTACAAACATATACCGCTATGTGTTATGAGTCGAAGAGCTTGTATAACATCGCAAGATATCATAAAAAAATGCAATGGACTTCATCCTTTCAACAGAGAAAAGAAGATCTCCGTTCTCTTTTTAATATATCTCACTATGTTATATGAGTTCATCAACTCATACAATGGCATTTTTAAGAAAGGTAGGCATTGTTTTTCTTAAATAATGTCATTATATAATAATAATAACCCATGGCTGGGTGTGGGCAATGCTGGACTTACCCATGGTTGGCATTGTATGGTCATGAGGGCATTGCACTCGTGACCAAACCACACTGACTGTGGGTAAATCCAGTATTATCCACACCGAGGTGTGGGCTATTGCTTAAATATAACATTATACATATGATATGCAGAAATGTGCCTTAATTCATTTGTATCCATCAGACCTTGTTCTGCCCAGCAACAAAATAGTCAGCCCTGCCAAGTCTCAAACCAAGGATGCTGTCTTCAACAATCACACCAAAATACCACTACACCATCTGACATGTGAGATATTGCAGTGCTTTAATGAACATATCCTGCATTCAGGTCATTTAACATTAATTAAAAAAACAGCAGTCCCAAGTGTTGGCCCTATGACTCTGAACATTTTAATCAGAGGAATGTACCAGTACACCAGCTGAGCTGTAGGAATTAATGTTGCTTTGTTAAACATATCATGCAATAGAGGCATACAACATTAGGGGGAAAGTGTCGCGGAACTCTTTGTGCATTGTATATAGACATGTACACACACATACACACACACACACACACACACACACACACACACACACACACACACACACACACACACACACACACACACACACATGTGCACACACGCACACAGACACACACACACACACACACACATATATATATATATATATATATATATATATATATATATATATATATATACATATATCAGATGAAACATATATATGTAAATGTACAATGATATAACTATAATGGAAGGAAAATAATATATAAAACATGCAGTGCAGTTATATCTCTGAACCATCCCTCCCAACCTGTTAGTGCAAGGAACCTGTACAAAGACTGTAAAAGGGGGGGGGGGGGCACATATACGGACATAGTTAGAAAAATCAAAAACAATAATGAAATGAACCACCGCCGGCTTTACCATAAAGGGTAGATCCTGTTATTTGCAGCTTGCCAGAATGTCCAAAAAACTTCATATTGTAGCACAAAATGTCCAGCCACTCGTAGATAAAAACAGGAATTTTAATAAGCAGAAAAAGACACATACAGCATACTGGGATTGAGCGCGCTTTCATCTGTTAATACCAGACTTCATCAGAATCCATATTTGTTAGCTGTTACATGCCTTAAATACTTGAGTAAAACAATTAAATATTTAATCAATCAATTAATCCTAAACAAATTGTTGTTTCAAATAGAATCAATTCTTTTTAAATAAAATCAATTCTTTTTAAGACAGTTTTTAAAAAACATATTTTAAAAAACTTTGTAATATTGTCATAAAGACTGATGTGTGCAGGTGTCCCCCAATAAGTTGTATACTCATGAACATGTACGAGTATGAATACCCACACATAAAATGCATAATGTTAAAAGTGTATTCCTACAAAATGTTAATGAAGTGCTTCGATAATAAGTATGATACATAGAATATAAAAAATATAAAAAATATATAAAATTGTGAGAAAATATATATCACCTTATACAAAAAAATATATATATCAAATATCTGTATATGTACATGATACATGGGTCATAAAATCCAAAGGAAAAAAAAAATTATATAAATTACTGTAATTTATATATACAAAACTTATGAAATGTATATGACAGGATTAACCAACATATCAAAATGATAAAATAATTTTTAGTTTATATATGTATAAAATAGTAAATGTAATAAATATATTGCATATTACACATTAATTTAATATATTAATTCAATTTTGGGTTGTTGGCTAACAATTTTAAAGCTGGTTTTATGGAAAGATGGTCATTTAATCCACTGGGGCCACATGCGTCGAGCCTGAGTTGCCAAATCAACTCTTTATACTCTAGCATCGATTTCCAGTCACCTCCTGTGTCACCCTTCTTCACCTCCTCAAGGACCCAAAACTTAATGTTAGTATTAGCACAGGACATAAAGTGCCTATATAGTGCATCGTTCTCATTTCGTTTGTTTATATCTCTTGTATGTTCATAAATACGTTGTTTTAATTTATGTTCGGTTTTTCCCACATAATATTTATCGCAGGTTAAACAAAGTGCCAAATAGACCACCCCAGTGGTTTGGCATGTGTGGTAACCTCTACTTTTCAACTTTAAGTCTAATTTCTTTAACCAAAGCATCTTACTACCTAGTATAAAGGTACATTGCCCACACCTCCCACACTTATGTGTCCCGACCTTCTGTTGCGTTCCTCCAATATTAGGAGTTTTTTTTCTCTCAAATAGCTCCTTGAAATTACTATTTTTTCTATAACCGAACCTTAAAGGTTTGTGAAAAATGGCACAGTCGGTACTGATGTTAGAAAACATTTTCCAAGCTTCATTAATTCCCCTCTGTATCCAATGTATACCTTTAAAATATGTTAACATCAAATGGGGTAATTGACTGGTACATGTGTTGTTATTGCATGTAACCCTAGAACTAATGATTGGTGTACACTCTTCTTGGATGTTGAGGGTTAAAAGTGGGCAATATTGAGTGTTCCTTTTCCTTAAAACTTCACGTTTCGCATTCTTAATCAATCTGGATGGGTAACCCCTCTCCTTAAACAACTGTTGTATAAAATCCAATTCTTCACAGCACATGTCGTTATCACTGGTCATCCTTGAGGCCCTGATCATTTGTCCTTTGACAATATTTCTCCTTAGATAAAGGGGGGGATCACTTTCGAAATGGACATAAGAATTAGAGAAACACTCTTTCCTAAAAATCTTTGATTCGTATTTGTTTTTTAACCTATTTTATGTGATAGTCACATCCAGGTAATTCACATATTCTGTATGGTATTGGAATGTAAATTCTAAAAAACAAGTAGTAGTGTGTAAATAATTAATAAATTCCTTTACTTCATCCACATTACCATTCCAGACCAAAAAAAATGTCGTCCAAAAATCTAAAATAAGTAACGACATATTGCCAAAAGTTTGATTTGAATACAAATTCCAACTCCCAAAACAACGTTATAATGTTGGCATAGGTGGGGGCACAGGAGGATCCCATTGCCACCCCACCTATCTGGTGATATATATCACCTTGGAAATAAAGGTAGTTGTTTTTCAAAGCCAACTCCATATTTTCAAGCAGTAGTCGGAAATCAGTTGGATTAAAGCATTTAAATTCAATTAGCATATGCTCAAACCATGTTAGACCCACTTCATGAGGTATCACCGAAAAGAGGTCCCTCACATCTATAGTGACAAATATATATTTCTCATCATAAACAACTGTGTTGAATTTACTTAGAAAATCCCATGAATCAATGAGAATATGTTGGTATCCCTGGTAAAAGTTTTTTAACTTTGTGTCTATAAAAATGGCCAGAGGCTGTGTTTTGGAAAATTGTGATGTTACAATAGGCCTTAAAGGGGGGTTCTGGACATCTTTGTGTATCTTGGGGATGCCAAATATTTCTGGAATAACAGGTTTGGGTACTCTGAGGTAGTTGTATAAATCCACGTCTATGAGCCCCTGCAATAAATTGTCCTCTAACCATACATCTATCTTCTTGTAACTGATGTTCATTTCATTCCTTGAAGATATTTTGTATCTGTCACCAGTATTTAATATATCTAGCATCCTACCTGTATAATCCCAGTGGTCCATAAGGACCACTCCTCCACCTTTTTCAGGCTTCATAATCCCTATTTTGTCATTTGTTTGTAACATTTTTAGAATGGAAGTTTCTTCTCCTGTCAAATTACTGTATTCTTTTACGCTGTCGTCTTTTCTAAATCCTTCCCTAATCATATATGAAACATAAGTCTCAAAATTAAAAATGTCATGCTGTAAGGGGGGATTGAATGTACTCTTTCTTTTCAGCACATTGACTGCATTATAATCAGCGTTGTTGAATAAAGTTTTAAAATACAACTTCCTAGCAAAAAGCTTCACATCCAGCAGAATTTTTTCAATCCCTGGCTTTTTTCTAGGAATGAAAGTAATCCCTTTTGAAAAAAGGCTAAAAAAAGGAGGTGTTACTTCTAAATCTGTAAAATTGTAAATGTAAAAATTATTTTTCTCCTTGACATCACATCTAATGGTGTTTAAATTTTCTTCGTAAATGGTAACCAACTCGTTACCTGTATCTATGTCATGCTGCAAATCTAAAATATCCATTTCTCCTATTCTATCGGTGTCACCTATGGGATTCACATGTTCAATACTAGGAGAATTCTCCTTGGGGGCCTCCCTCATCGGTGGTTGTTCGTCCCCCTCCTTCGTGAGTATGTGTTCCCTGCTGCCTCCGCATATGAAAAAGGGTGATTCTGTTTCTTTAACCTCTCTGACCTTCTCACCCCCTCCATTTGTTCCCCTAAAGGGTGATAATGGTCAGTTTCTCTTTCTTCTAGAAAGTCCCTTGAATCATAATGGGAATCAACATAATCCTGCTCTCTTTCTTGCACCTGTGCCCGTTGTGTGTAGTGTGTTTCCCGATCGAATCTTACGCCGGAAGCACCATTTCCAAAAACTTATTGTTGTTATGTAACTTGTTCTTGAATTGTTTGTTTGGGTCAATGTATGCTTTACCCTCTTTATAGTCATACAAGTCACGTTCTATCTTCCCTAATTTCCTTTTGTAGTTCTTAGCCATACTCAAATCTACATCATGGAGCACTCCACAATAAATTTCTTCATACTCATGTACAGTAAACAACAAATCTTTAGTGATTTCCACCTGCAACACATCAATACGTTTCTTAATAATTTCAAGTGATTCATTGTTGCTACAAATCATAGCCTTTAAATTCGAAATACCACATTCATTTAAAATATCGGAGATAGTTTTAAATAAATTTTCATTCCCCCTGATGTTATTGGGGTACTTATTTAACCTCAGCCCCTTAGGTACAATATTTTGTTCAACGCACTGGGTTAAATACCAGTTCTCCAAACATAAACTTTTATACTTAAATAAATCAGTCTCAAACTGCTTACATTTGTCCTTGTAATTAAGAGAGTCCTTAGGGGGCTGTTCTTTTACACATGTAATCGCAGAGAAAGATTTCTCGAGCCATTCCATAAAGGAAATATTTTTGTAGGCATCCAAACCGCCTCCGTTGTTGTGTACTAAGTTCCTACTTGGCCCAACCCGAGCCTGATAGTCCGGGCGGTCGCTGTTACCGCTCCCTCGGTTGAAACCTCCTCTGTCTCCATCCGTTATGGTCTGTGGTGACGTCAACACCCCCCGACTCATCTGGGGACTTCCCTGACCACAGGGAATGGAATCACTAGTGCCCTATAAATTGCACGAGTCATTGCCAGTTTTGGAATGATTATTAATGAGCTCTAAAAGCTGGCTCAATAACGAATTCTCTTTATCCATCGGAGACCCTCGTAAAAGCTGGCGGTTGTACTGGTAAACCACAACCACAACTCCTTCACATGGAAAAAGCAAAACAATAATGAACGAGACCATGGCTTTACCATAAAGGGTATATCCTGTAGCTAAAATATTTGCAGCTTGCCAGAATGTCAAAAACTTACGTGTAGCACAAAATGTCCAGCCACTGTAGAATAAAACAGGAATTTTAATAAGCAGAAAAGACACATACAGCGATTGGGATTGAGGCTTTCATCTGTTAATACCAGACTTCATCAGAATCCATATTTGTTAGCTGTTACATGCCTTAAATATTTGAGTAAAACAATTAAATATTTAATCAATCAATTAATCCTAAACAAATTGTTGTTTCAAATAGAATCAATTCTTTTTAAATAAAATCAATTCTTTTTAAGACAGTTTTTAAAAAACATATTTTAAAAAACTTTGTAATATTGTCATAAAGACTGATGTGTGCAGGTGCCCCCCAATAAGTTGTATACTCATGAACATGCACGAGTATGAATACCCACACATAAAATGCATAATGTTAAAAGTGTATTCCTACAAAATGTTAATGAAGTGCTTCGATAATAAGTATGATACATAGAATATAAAAAATATAAAAAATATATAAAATTGTGAGAAAATATATATCACATTATACAAAAAATATATATATCAAATATCTGTATATGTACATGATACATGGGTCATAAAATCCAAAGGAAAAAATTTTTTTTATATAAATTACTGTAATTTATATATACAAAACTTATGAAATGTATATGACAGGATTAACCAACATATCAAAATGATAAAATAATTTTTAGTGTATATATGTATAAAATAGTAAATATGATAAATATATTGCATATTACACATTAATTTAATATATTAATTCAATTTTGGGTTGTTGGCTAACAATTTTAAAGCTGGTTTTATGGAAAGATGGTCATTTAATCCACTAGGGCCACATGCGTCAAGCCTGAGTTGCCAAATCAACTCTTTATACTCTAGCATCGATTCCCAGTCACCTCCTCTGTCACCCTTCTTCACCTCCTCAAGGACCCAAAACTTAATGTTGTCTGGATGCCTGGACTATTTCCATTTGTATACCACCTGTTTGTATTTCCAGTCTGCAGAGATAGCAATGGAAAAATGAAGATCTCCGTTGTATTTACAAACATATATCGCTATGTGTTATGAGTCGAAGAGCTTGTATAACATCGCAAGATATCATAAAAAAATGCAATGGAGATCATCCTGTCAACAGAGAAAAGAAGATCTCCGTTCTCTTTTTAATATATCTCACTATGTTATATGAGTTCATCAACTCATACAATGGCATTTTTAAGAAAGGTAGGCATTGTTTTTCTTAAATAATGTCATTATATAATAATAATAACCCATGGCTGGGTGTGGGCAATGCTGGACTTACCCATGGTTGGCAATGTATGGTCATGAGGGCATTGCACTCGTGACCAAACCACACCGACTGTGGGTAAATCCAGTATTATCCACACCGAGGTGTGGGCTATTGCTTAAATATAACATTATACATATGATATTCAGAAATGTGCCTTAATTCATTTGTATCCATCAGACCTTGTTCTGCCCAGCAACAAAATTGTCAGCCCTGCCAAGTCTCAAACCAAGGATGCTGTCCTCAACAATCACACCAACATACCACTACACCATCTGACATGTAAGATATTGCAGTGCTTTAACGAACATATCCTGCATTCAGGTCATTTAACATTAATTAAAAAAACAGCAGTCCCAAGTGTTGGCCCTATGACTCTGAACATTTTAATCAGAGGAATGTAGCAGTACACCAGCTGAGCTGTAGGAATTAATGTTGCTTTGTTAAACATATCATGCAATAGAGGCATACAACATTAAGGGGAAAGTGTTGTGGAACTCTTTGTGCGTTGTATATAGACATGTACACACACACACACACAAACACACACACACACACACACACACACACACACACACACACACACATATATATATATATATATATATATATATATATATATATCTATATACATATGTCAGATGAAACATATATATGTAAATGTACAATGATATAACTATAATGGAAGGAAAATAATATATATATATATATATATATATATATATATATATATATATATATATATATATATATATATACAAACATGCAGTGCAGTTATATCATCTGAACCATCCCTCCCAACCTGTTAGTGCAAGGAACCTGTGCAAAGACTGTAAAAGGGGGGGGGGGCACATATACGGACATAGTTAGAAAAATCGTTGTTACAAATGAAGATGTGTGACAGCAACAGTGTGTGTTTCAGTAGACAATCACTGAAGGATATGATGATGAGAACTGAAATGTCATGTCATGTATTTACTGACATAAATACTTCCATCATCACTGTGATTTATGAGACAAATAGAAATAAATTGTGGAACTGACCAAAAGTATGTTCCAAACATCTGGACATTCTGTGGAAAATTTGGCTGTGGAGAGGTATTCTTAGAACCCCTTAATGCAATGAATGTGGACCAAGCCTGACAAAGTGGGCAGGCATGAAAATAGGGACAGGTACAAAATACATCAGTAGATAAGCTGAGAATGTTCATGTAGTAACAGTGTATGTCCTAATATATATCAACTGAAATATCACAATTCCAGGACTCAATTGCTTCTCATTAATTACTGACCTCGGTCCCCACATCATCCCATTGATGTGTAAGGCATACATAACAGCTATGGGGACCAGACCAAAGATACTGGCCACACAACTGGACATCCTATGAATATGTGGATATAGCACAAAAGTAGGGAAACTACACTGAGCTACTGATCAATGTCCAGACTACAATCAGACTGACATAACACTACCCAGGTCCAGCTCTGGGGCTGTACACATGCAGTAGCAAATATAACAGGCAGTACAGGGATGTAATACTAGTGGAAGACAGACACTGGTGTGAAGGTCCATACCCCCAAACAAGTACACCACAGTGACAGCAACATAAAAGTAAGTAAACTGAACATGACAGTATAATACTGTGAGAGCAACCACATACCGTTTGCCACTCACACATTACCCCTACATATACTGCCCCAATTCACAGTGTGCTGGGAATTTGGAGGTGTTACATGACATTTCACAGTCAGCCCCTGCAAGCATATAGACCTGATAGACCACGAGCAGCTGTAGCAGCATGCAGGGTCAGATAGGTACAGGATGTATGGCACTCACAGCTGCTAATCTCCCTACCTTGCCTAAAAAACATAAACAAACAACACTGCTACACAACCTTGGCAGTCTGTTCACAATGGCCAGACAGACATTCTGTCATATGTGCAGATTTCCACAAAATTACCAGAGTGTGGACGCATAACCCTGGCCACCGCTGTATACCATGGCCAGGAGTCTGCCAGGTCATTGTCATGCTAACTGGTGTACATTTGGTATACCTCTACACCTCATAGTGCAGGACATCTGGGCAACACATGGCACACGTATGGGACAGGGGGCTGGAAAGAGGGATATATCACACATAATGTTGTTACAAATTGAGACAGTAGGCACTGTTACATGTGTTGTTGTAACTTCATATCCCTGAAGGAAATGATGTGTGGAACACCAATGGATGACAATACATACTGACTACAATCCTTACATTGTCCTACCAACCTCAGAAAAACAGATGTTGGTCGAGGAACAGACCAAGCATAATAGGCAAACATCTGGCCAGTCATATCACTGTCAGATGTCAAGTCACCCAGTAAATGCATGTCAAGACAAACCCTGTCAATGTAGCAACCCCCTATGTGTATAACAATGCTAATGACATACAACCTGTACCAAACTCTGGAGCTTTGTTCCCCATGTTGCTGGGCTGGCTCCACATGTCCTGCTCTGTGAGGTATTTCCACCTACTGTCTGTGAAGCTGTAGCCACCACACCTCCATAATATCCCCCACATAGGCCAGGTAAATGGGCAAGGCCCACATGAAGGGCATCCCATATGGTGGAACTAGCAGCTGTGTCCAGGCCCACAACACAATACTATGTGGGCACCTACATAGCTGCATGGCCTCATCAATACTCGACAGGATAACATCAACCCCCTCAAAGTAGGCTGAATGCTTGTGGTGGACAGCAGCAATACACAAACCACAGACTTGGTCCCTAGATTGGCTGGGCAGGCCAAATCAGGAGCATGCACTAACCTGGGATCAAGTCAGCCTTTGTCTGATAAAGCATATAAGGTCACAGGTTGAGTACTGTAAGGCTAACTATGAGTATAAATTGGACACATCCACCAAGGCCAATCACAAGGCCATCTTTACATATGACTGCAATCTCTGAGGCCACATACCAGCCCAGCCTGTAATGGTGGCCAATTAGGCCACATATACACACAACATAGCTATAGGAAACCCGCTGCAGATAGGTTTAGGGCAAACATCACCACCTGGCTCAGCAGCACTATAGGTAGATATTCACAGCACCTACACCCATCCCCTCATCACCAGTGAGTAGGTACATATTGTCTACTGAAAGGCAACAAATGTAGGTATCCTTGGCACCTGATAACATCCCTGTCTGCATCCTACATGAACTCAGGCATGTGTACCCAGCAAAATTTCACACCGTATTCACAACAAGGCTTGGCACCACCCACACCACATCCACATGGAAGATGGCCAGTGTCATCCCTCGACACAGACATGAAGGAGGAGTACAGGAGTAGGAAATGAAGTAGGCCTCATTGGGGGGAATATGACACCTCAGGGCCATCAGTGCAATGCAAGAAGATACAGCATTGATACGTTACAGGGGTATGGTGTGGTTGTGAGTGGTGGCTACTGGTATTCAATGTAGATGTGCAGGTTTTGTATATATGGTTGCCAAATGTATGAGGTCCTGTGATGTGTCTCCCTCTTTATGTCTTCCAGGTGCAATGCTGCATCAGCAAAGGTCAACATTCTCAGAGGCTCAGAAAAATATAATCATAGAAGCCATACTACACAATCATGCCATAATGTTTGGCTGGAGCCAGCAACATCTGCAGGAAAGGACTGGTCTGTGGGACAACCTTGTCCACAGGGTAAACGTTGCATGCATGTACATATGAGCAAGTCTGGCATCGCGAAAGTGACTTCATATGCCATTCCTGGCAAAGGGCTGCTACAGTGGCCAGGGACCACACAGCCGCAGGCATGGGCCTGGCCTTGTAGCCCCACTGTCACCCATCGGGGAGCTGCACGGGTACTTTGGGGCACCCATCCCAGTACAACATCAGAGTACAGACCCCCCACATACTGGAAGTATTTGGCACCCAGACAATGGACGAGGAGTGTGCAGGTAAGGCCCCAGTGTAGATTACTAGACTAGTGTAGTATACATACTTGTAATTGTAGAGTATCTTCGCACGTGTCATGTCAGATTGCAGTTGTGGATGGAGTTTTCTAATGCACAGATGTGCACATCTACGGTGAAGTACAGCAAATTGTATAGTATTGGGCATTGTACTATACATGTGCACACATGGTGCATCCATCCTGTACCAATGGCATGTGTGGCTCTGCTGACCATACTCCCCTCACACAACTACCTAGGTACCTCCTGTCTGCATGTGGGACGGCAGCCTGCAGCTGGTGAGTATGCAATTGTACTGTTGTGGTTTGCCAATACCCCAGGCATGTGAAGGCCATGCAGTGTACGATGCACACAACTGTCATTCATAGCCATATTGCTTTATGTGCATGTTCACCTGTGTTGGGGTCAACTGCATTGCATCACAGTGGTCACCACCGGGGCCTGTCTGATGAGAATGTATCATCCCTGCAGCATAACACAGGGCCTGTCAGTGCAAGACTTCTGGACAGAGAGCAATACAATGGTTGGACAAATGGCCTAAGGTAGGGACGTGTGAAACATTACTGTCATATAGTGGATATAAACAGTGTACACACCCCAGCTAAGATGCCAGGTGTTTGTGATATCTATACAAATTGAGACCACAATATGTCAGTACTCATCTTTTCCAAACTGTAATGTGACCTGTGACATGAACAATTCCCTGTACAAATAATCAATCTGTTGGCCACCATATATGGAGTATACAAACCCCACAATGTGCTGGATGCATATGTGTGCACACCTTCAAATAATATGTCATTGCAGCAGCTTGTGATTTGCTGACAGCATACAGTCTGCTTTGGTACACACCAGCCATCAAGTAAAGGCAATCTAACACCAAATGACAGTCTGCTGTTCAAGTGGGATAACCATGACATATGCTCAGTTACCTGCAACAGCAACAGCTATGGCTTGCAGACAGTGTACATAGCAGCAAAGGGTCTCATATTTGAAAGCTATCAGTCAAGAGTAGGGTACAACATTACAACAGCAGTGCATATACCATGGAACACAGTGGAGACAGTTGTCAAAAGGTGGAGTGAATATGGGACAATAGTGCTGCTGACAAGAACCTGATGTTCCTCTAAAAATGATGACAACACATGTCAAGACCTGGTCAGGGAGGTTGCTAGGGGACATAAGGCAACACCGTGGGAGTTTCAGGAACCCTTTATTAGTACTGCTTTTCTGTACTACCTGTGAGAACACTCTCCCATATGCTGCATACGTCTGGTCTGTAGGGTAGGGTCAGAAGATGGAAGCATTCCCACAAACCGAAAACAGCCAGGGGTGGATACAAATTGCAATGCAGCACATTATATGTCTGCCAAAGGCAGGTGTGAAAATGTGTTATGGTGTAATCAGACTAGGGATCGACCTGACAGCCAAAGTACCAACAGATATGTGTGGAGCACAAGCAACACCTCTCATAACCTGAACACCAGCATCCCCATGGTGAATCACACTGGTGGCAGCAGCCTGGGTGGGGCTGCTGTTCCACAGACAGAACAGGACCTGTAGTCATGGTGCTGGGAATTCTGAACATTTCCTAATAACACCCACTTCTGCCCAAAATCTATCAGACATCTGCAAGAACACTGAGGATGAGGAGGTGTGTCAACCTTCAACATGACAAAGAACTGCAGCATACATCCAACACTACCTAAGAATGGCTCCAACAGAACACAAACATGGGTATGGATTGACCCAGCCAGAGCCTAGACCTACACCAGATAGAAAACCCCAGACTGACCTGATGAGGGCTTTGCACATGAGCATTCTGACAGAGTTGGGTGACCCTTGCATGGTACTCCAATAAAAGTGCTATCAGCCAAACAGGATATGATCTTTGGTCAAAGAGACATGCACACATAGTTGCCAGTACTGAGAATAGAACCCCTACCTGTCTAGTTATTTCTACTAGAGGGTTATGCAGTTATCAGATGCACGACAGAGCTTACATGAGGTCTCTTTGTCCCAAGTAACTTCTAAGGTGAATGACATCAGCAGGTCTAGTAAAGTAAAGTGATGGGACAATTACAGGGTGGTACACAAGTCAAAATAGTATAACCCACAAAGTACATGAGTCTCACTCCTACACACACACTTGTCAGTATTGGGATTAGAACTCCTGCTTATCTAGTTATATCTACTATAGTGTTTCACAGTTACTTTATGCACTACAAAGCTTACTGACCTTCCAAATGGCAAAAGCTGCTGATAACTGCACAGCTGACGTAAAGTATTACAGGTGGCAGTAAGTCTGCCTTCTGTTCCACCCTTACACCATGCTAGTTCTTTCTATCTTGCACTTCAAATGGCATTATGGCTTGGCACTTCCCCAGGTTAATGTATCAATAAGTGTGGCACAGCTGGGAGCTGTCAGCTATACTCGTTCATCACAGAAGTAGCCCCAGTACTTACTAGTTATGTCCACCCCTCCTGGCATGATTGCTGGGCAGTTTTCAGTGAGTTACCCATTACCCTGGTGTCCATCCTGAGGCCCTGTTGCTACTACCTCATATACACAGACAACCCTCTCCTCTAAACTCCAAACACTCAGACCTGTGGGAGTTTATAGGTTCATAGGTTCATAGGAGGATACTAGGCTACTGGCCCTAGGGCCTGTATAAGCCTAGCAATGTTATAATAATGTTCCCTTATTGACCAAGTTGTATGGTCTATACTTGCAGTGTGACTCTATGATGAGCACCAACTGCCCTTATCCAAGAGGGACATAGGTGACACCCCTGGGGTAAATTTATGGTCTCCCATCCAGTTGTCTAAGTTATGCTTAAATAGGGTCATTGAGGAGCTCTCTTTTAAGTGAATTGGGAGACTATTCCAGAGGAGTGGCAATCTCTGGGAGACATATCTGTCTCTTCAGCATGTCCTGTTAATGTTGCAGGATAGGTTAAGATTCCTAGAGTGAGTGAAATGTGTCCCATTTGACTTGCAGATGTGCAGCATTTGCATTAGGGCATGGTCTTAGACTGCTCTGTAGGCCAGGCAGATGTCGCCTGTCAGCAGCCTGTAAGATACAGAGTACAGTGACAGGGCTTCAGTCTGTCCATGTAGGTCATGTGTTGAAGGCCCTGATTTTTTTTGGTGAGAAACCTCTGAGTTCTCTCAAGCTGCTGCAGGTGTCTGGTGAGGTACATACAGAAGGGAGCATTGTACTCTATTAGTGGTCTGATGAGGGATGAGTACAGGGGAGTTATAACATCCTTTGCTGTGAATGCAGTGCACTTTTTAGTTTAATTCCAGTTACCACTTATTTACCCACAATGTAAACTACCACATGTACCTGGAACCTATCCCGGTTGATAAACAGTGACTTAATTTTCAGATTAGCACAAAAAGCACAGTTTATCTCTAAACTTAATGCAACATCTGTTATCAATAACATTATGGTTTCCAGTCTACTACAAATGTATTGCTATACAGAAAGTTCCCCCTAACAAATATCCAGTGCTCCTAATTAAGTTGCCAGGTTTTGTTTTTTTTCAGTTTTGGGCCCTACCCCATTCTTTGACTTAGGTTCATAGGTAGTTACTAGGCATGCAGTCCAGGAGACCATTAAGAGCCTATCCCATAGTTCCAGTTTCCCCAAAGTATGTTTTGGATAAGCAACTTATTTAAGATCATGCAGTAGACAAATGAAGGTGTAAAGTTTCAAACCATGTACTCTTTGAACAGGAAGCATTAACAAGTGACAGCTTTAGTCCTCTGAGCTAACTGACAGACAGTTGTCAGATTTCCTAACCAATTTCCTGTTAGGTATAGTTTCAGAAATCTTGCATAAATCTGGGTATATCACAACTAAAGTGTTCTTTTGGTTTACCTTACTAGGGAGCATCAATGGGACCAGATGGTGTCCAGGGCTGCGTCCTACATGAACTCCAAGAAGAGCTAAACACAAACATAAAACCACTGTTCAATCTCAGCCTTACTACAGGATATGTACCCAAAGAGTGGTGTACAGCAACAGTAGTCCCTCTCCACAAAGGTGGTGCCTCAACGGATCCTGGAAACTATCACCCCATAAGCCTGACTAGCTTGGTCTGCAAAGCTATGGAAAGGATCATCATGGACCTCATAAATAAAGATATTGGGGACCTACTGACACTGGATCCTACCCAGTTCAGCTTTGTTAAGGGCAGATCCTGCCTCTTAAACCTGGTTGATTTCTTTGAAACAGTCACCAAGGCCATTGACGAGGGGAAGGTGGTCCACACAGCCTACCTGGACCTCACAAAAGCCTTTGATACAATACCCCACTCGGGCATTATAGATAAGCTCACCAGCTTAAATATAAACCCTATGTCACTAGATGGGTTGTAAACTGGCTCAAGGACAGAACCCACATGGTTAGAATTGCTGGAGCCATGTCAAACTCCAAACCAGTTACAAGTGGCATCCCACAAGGCTCAGTCCTGAGACCTCTCTTGTTCGGTATATATTTCTGAGGTACAGGCCAACATGGAAGGACTGTGGCTGACCAAGTTCACAGATGACTGCAAACTGGGCACCATAATCAACTCTCCAGCTGACACAAGCATCCTCCAAAAGGGCCTCATAGAAACAGACTACTGGTGCCAGAGCTATGGCCTCAAGCTAAACGCCAAAAAGTGTATAGTCATCCCCTTTGGCAAAAACAGTGCCCACAAATTACCACATAGGTGGTAATCCTTTAAGTACAGAAGAAGTAATTAGGGACCTGGGGGCCCAAGTTGATAGCAATCTCTCATTTGACAACCACGTGGCCAAAGTCGTTAAAAAAACATTTTATATAGCCCACCTAATCATGAAGGGATTTACATCTAGATCAGGGGAGGTCATCGTGCCTCTTTACTCATCCCTCATCAGGCCCATAATTGAGTACAATGCCCCTTTGGGATGTACCTTACCGGACACCTGCAGCAACTGGAAAGACCCCAAAAGTACCTCACCAAGAGGATCAAAGGGCTCAAACAGATGCCATATGCTGCCCGGTTAAAGAAACTCCAGCTCTACTCAGTGGCATACCGCCTGCTCAGAGGCGATCTGTGCCTGATGTATAAAGCCATGTCCAACCCGGAATTAATGGACATGCTGCATCTCAGAAAATCCAAATCCCATTGAGCTATGCACTCAAGAGACTTGAACCTCAGCACTGAAATAAATAGGACATGCTGGAGGGACAGATTCATAACCCAGAGGCTCCCTTCACTCTGGAATAAAATCCCAGTCCAGGTTAGGCAGAGTCCCTCATTGACTCTCTTCAAGAGGAATCTTGATGAGTGGATGGGAGATCGTAGGTTTACCCCGGGTATCACTTATGTGTCACTGTTAGACAGAATCACAGTATACTAATCTCAAAAAAGGGCATAGCAAAATTAATTTAAAATGGGTGGCGAAAGCCAAACACACTCTGGCTAGGCTTATAAATGCCCTAGGGCAGATAGCCTAGTATGAACCTATGAACTTATGATTGTATAATACAACTAGATCATAGGATCATAGGAGTTTACTAGGGTATTGGCCCTGAGGCCCTTATAAACCTAGCCAAGAGTTTAGCCCATGTTTAGACAAGTCAGCACCAGACCCCTTGTCCAGCAGGGACACAGGTGGAATCCCAGGGGCATATTTTCTGCTTTCCATCCAGTTATCCAGGTTGTGCTTAAAAAGGGATAATGAGGTACTCTGCTTGACATGGAGAGGGAGTCTATTCCACAGATGGGGGAGTCTCTGGGACACAAATCTATCCCACCAAGTTCTATTGATATCACAGACTAGGTTGAGGTCACGCATATGGGTAGCTCAAGTGGAGCTTGACTTGCGGATATACAGCAGTCCTATTAAGGAGGGGTCTGAGATTTCTTTGTATAACAGACAGAGGTCACCACTGGGGAGTCTGTATGAAATTGAATAGTGGGACATGGTGCTTTTAGCCTACATGTGTAGGATAAGTGTTTGAAGCTCTGGATTCTCCTGGTGAGGAACCCCTGTGGTCTCTCCAGCTGCTGCTTATGCTTTGCGAGGTACATGCCGAAGGGCGCATTGTACTCAATAATTGGCCTTATAAGGGAAGAATACAGGGATGTTATGACCTCTTTGTCCCTGGATGAGATACCCTTTCTTATGAGATGGGCCATGTAGAAAGCTTTCTGTACAACAGAAGCAACATGGGGGTCAAAAGTCAGGTTGCTATTAAACTGGGTGCCCAAATCCCTCACTACTGATTGTGTGCTTAGGACATTGTTATTAATGTGATAATATGTGGGGACATCACTTTTCCCAAAGGGGATGATGATGCATGTTTTGGCATTCAGCTTGAGGCCATGTTTCTGACACCAGTCATTTGGTTGGGTGAGACACTCTTGTAGGGCATCCACATCACTTGGGGAATTGATGACTGCACCCAGCTTGCAGTCATGTGCAAAGTGGTCAGCCATATCCCACTGGTTTTGGCCTGCAGCTCAGAGAAACATATCCTGAATAACAGAGGCCACAAGACCAATCCCTGGGGTACACCACTCATTAAGGGTCTACTGCTTGAGGTGGCTTCCCTATTTTGATTAGCTGGGTTCTATCAGTGAGCCAGTTTGCTACCCATCTGGTAACATATGGATTGATGCCTAGTTGAGAGAGTGTATCTACTATGCCCAAGTAGGGAATAATGTTGAAGGCTTTGACCAGGTCAAGGTAGGTGGTGTGCACCATCTTCCCCTCATCCATGGCTTTGGTGACTGTTTTAAAGAAGTCAACCAGATTTAACAGACATGACCTCCTCTTGACAAAGCCAAACTGTGTGGGGTTGAGTGCTTGGAGGTTGCCAATGTGTCTGTTAATGAGGTCCATGATAATCTATTCTATGACCTTGCAGTCCAGGCTAGTTAGGCTGATGGGACTATAATTTCCTGGATTGGTGGACACTCCACCTTTGTGTAAAGGGATGACAGTGGCTGTCTTCCACTCATAAGTTCATAGGTTTATAGGTGGGTACAAGGCTATTGGTCCTAGGGCCTATACAAGCCTAGCCAAAAAGGTACCCTGGCTTTCACCACCCAAGAAAATGATTTTCCTGTACCCGTGGAACAGAGCCACAGAGGTGATCCCTAGGGTGAATTTTCTATTTCCCATCCAATCATCAAGATTTTTCTTGAAGGGTGCTAATGAGGAGCTTTGTTTGATATAGATACGTAGCTTGTTCCAGAGTATGGGAAGTCTCTGGGACAGGAATCTATCCCTCCTGCATGTTCTGTTTATTGTGGTGACAAGGTTTAGGTCCGTAGAGTATTTAGCTTGGAGGGATTGGGATTTCTTTAAGTGGAGCCTGTCCAACAACTCTGGGTTTGACATAGCTTTGTATGTTAGGCAGAGATCGCCTCTGAGTAGGTGATATACGATGGAGTAAAGCTGGAGTTTTTTAAGACGGTCTGCGTAGGTCATCTATTTGAGGCCAGTAATCCTCTTTGTGAGGTATTTCTGTGGCATTTCCAGTAGATGTAGATGCCTTGTGAGGTACATACCAAAAGGGGCATTGTACTCTATAATGGGTCTAAAAAGTGACGTGTAGAGCGGAACAATGACCTCTTTTTTTCCTGGATGAGAAACCTTTTGTGATGAGGTGTGCCATGTAGAAGGATTTTCTGACTACTGTGGCAATGTGATTATCAAAGGAGAGACTACTGTCCACCTGTGTCCCAAGGTCTCTTACCACACTTTCGGTGTTAAGTAAAATAACGTTACCCATATATCACCTAATGTGGACATATGCACTCTCCAGCAAAGGGATAAGTTCAACACCTGCACCACATCATGTGGAGCACATAACTCACCATGACACCACCATGACATACAGTGAAAAGCCACACACCCACCTTCACAGAGGCACTCAATGGACATTTACCCAAACAGCACAGACCAGCAAGACAGACATCCATTCAGACACCACGACATGGCACATGCCAAGGGACACATATTTAACCCATACAGTGTGCCTCTCAACCTAAGCTCCTAAGGCTAACCACCTTGCAAAATACAGTGCTCATGGGTAACTGACTACTGAGGCATGCACATATCCTACTTACTAAGTTGAATATGGAGAAGGTAACAGCCAAATATGTATTACATGCCAGCATCCAACACATGACATAGACAGTCATGGCACACCACAACAACTACGAGCATCACTCTGTATTCATGTGGTGTGTAAATGACTTGGGGCTCACCTCCCTGGACTACATGACAGGAGACATGGTTGAACTCTCTGATTATGTGGTCCAGGCAGGTGTGACAGTAGCCCTGAGCAGTATACCGTCATCAACCAGAATGATGCTGCAGTACTATCAACAGATGA
>NC_056729.1:735932052-735957052 GCF_019279795.1 Protopterus annectens | reverse complement strand
GCCAATGCTCTTGCCACCCCTATAGTGCCTTTTGTAGGTGCTGTTCCAATGACCAAATTTCCACCATAACAGCTACAAACAAATGCAATCTGAGAGTCATGCTGCTCAACACTATAAGTCTAAATCTCAAAATGCACTTGCTCAAATCACACCTTAAAATGGAGAACATCGACATTTGTGCTGTAACAGAGACCTGGTTCAAGGCAGCAGAAAGCACCCCTGCACTGCAAGGCTATAACTCATTGCACACCTTTCGGCCCCAGAACTTGGACCAAAGCTCCAAAGGTGGTGGTGTTCCCATATTCATAAAGGATGCGCACACCTCCAGACTGGTAGCCCAATATAATGCATCTGAGATACCTCAGGTGTAGCTAACATTGGGTAAGACAGCGATTCAGGTTGTAGCCTGCTATAGGTCCCCAACCATGTCCCAAGATGCACACTCCATGTTCCTATGCACCCTGGAGAATATTTGGGTTCAAACTAACATGCTCATGCTGGGGGAATTCAACTACCCCTCCATTAACTGCGACAACTACTCATGTACCAATACACTTGTCCAACGCTTTCTGGAATTCATAAATTTCAATGTCCTGGACTAGCTCTTTCTTACCCCCACTAGAGGTAGCAGTATCCTTGACATGGGCAACTGTTGCGCTACACCAATAGTCATCTCCTCCCTGGTAAGATCCGACCACAAACTAATCACCTTGGAAATCCATATCCCTCCCACCACCCCCACAAAGGTAACCACCATGAAAAACCTTTCCAAAGCTGACTTTGGCTCCTAAAAACTGAGGTGGCTAACTTCACGGCACCCATGCAAATGGAGAAGAGTTGCATGACTGCTGAATCATACGCCAATGCACTGTATGAACACGTACACAAATGCATGAATTTCGCCATACCCAATAGAACCAAGATGCTCTCCTCAAAAAAAAAAGGAAGCCAATCTGATGATCCCCTATCATAAACAAACTCTACAACAGAAGGAGGAAACTGATGCAGAATAAGGTGAAGTCACAAGACTGGAAAGACACCCTTATCAACCTCAACAAAAGGTTGAGATCCCCCAGCAATTCCTCTAAAGTTAGCTATGAAAACAGAATTGCCGCAGATAGTAAGGACAACCACAAGGCCTTCTTTAGTTATGCCTATCTAATTATTACTATTACACTGATATGCATTTATCATACATGCCACAGAGCTAGTATGGTGAAGATTGTTTCATGGCTCTCCTAAGGTGAGCAACATCACCATCCCTTGTAATGTATGACAATGTGCAGTGTATTTGGAAAATTGGGCCTCAGAATGCTGTCTCCTACAAATATGCACACTCACACACACTATCAAGCACATACATACACACACATATTCACATTTGCCAGGACTCAGAGGGTAAACAACATCTGTCTACTCATTGGTAGAAGAGTGATATGCTGGTACTGCAAACTCAAGGTAGCCCATAGGGTGAAGAGTGTCACAAGCTACCTTTACAGTGCAGTACAGCAGCAGCCCTTTCTAAGTAGAGCAAAGAGGGGTGTAGTGGGTGAGAAGGTCTTCAAAGTATTTTCAACTACAAGTATACAAACTCACAAACACTTTTATACTCAGTAATGCACACAGACACATTTGTGTGTACCAGGCTAATGTCCATGGAGATATGAGAACAGTAGGGCATGTTAGTACACTGGTATCATGGCACCTGACATTTCTCAGCATGCCATCTATCAACTACTGCCACTTCAGTGATCCCCAGGGTGACAGTTATATTCACCATCCACTCATCTGAATTTCTACTGAAGAGGGCCAATGAGCTGCTTTGATTGACATGTATGGAGCATATATTGCATAATGTGGCCAGTGTCTGGGTTATGGACCTGTCGCCAAGCATGTTCTATTGAATGTGGTAATGTGGTTGAGGTAGTCATGCCATGTGGTGCATACAGATTGGGGTTTCCTAGCTGTGCATTTGTGACATAGCTGGGCAGACATGGCATTGTCAATCAAGCAGGGATTGCCTGTAAGTAGCCAAGATGTGACTGGGAACACATGGAAGTTTTGGCCTCTTTCCATATCAGACAGTTGTTTAATGCCTAGGGTTATACATGCCAGGTACACTTGTAGCCTACCCAGTTGTTGAAGATGTCTACTGAGTTACATGGCAAATAGGCATTTGACCTACTGATTGGCCTAATGAGCGGGGAGTAGAGGGAGACATTGACCTCTTCATTCCTGAATGACACACCCTTAGTTATGCAACGTGCCACATGGAAGGACTTTTTGTCCACAGTGGCAATGTGGTGGTCAGAAGAGTGGTTGCTATCAAGCTGTGCTCACAGACCTCCTATAAGGACATCTGTCTCCACTGGACTACCACCGATGTGGTCATTTGTGGACAACACATTGATTCAACAGGGGATTGGGACACATTTCATGACATTGAGACTAAGGCCAGTGTTCTGACAACAGTTGGAGGTGTCAGTGGTGACTTTATGCAGGATGTTAACATAATCTGGGGATGTAAACATAGCCCCCAATTAACAATTGTCTACAAACATTGTTAACCACAGTTTATTCCTTTTGGGCTGGATATCAGATCCACACACAGCACACAAGACTGGACACAGAACAAGAACCTGTGGTACTCCACACATGACTGTTTGGCAGTCTGACACCACTTATGACTGTTTTGCAGTCTGATGTGGAGTCCGCTTCTTTCACACTGTGAGTTCCATCTGTGAGCCAGTTTGCAGACCACTTAGTGACATAGGGATTAATGAATAGTTGAGTGTTTGTCTATGATTCCTGAGTGTGGAATTGTATCATGGGACTACAAGGGCCACATATCTTGTTTTGGACTCCATATTGTTCTGTAGTAATATCACATGACAAACTGATTATAGGACTGAAGAATGTCCACAGCTACCACAAAAGTGGTCCCTGTAAAGTGGACATTTGGTAGTTTGTTGGATGGACCACACAAAAGTGTAGCAAAACCCACCCCCTAATGGGTATGGATCACAATGTTAATGACACAACTACCAACACTTGACATGAATGAGATTCAAACCCCTACCTAAATAGTTTAGCATACTATAGTATTACGTGCTTATCAGACATGCCACAATGTCTATGTATTGCAGAGGTGTCCAAAGGTATCTTTAAAGGTGTGTGACATCAGCAGCAGTGATAAAGGAGTGGAAAGGGAAGTGTAGTAAGTGCCAATGGCCTCAAAATCATGTCCTTACAACTACAGACACTCTCACACAAACAAACACACTTTTACCAGGAGTGAGGTTAGAACTCCTACCTAACTAGTTTACTATACTATAGTATTACATATTTATTAGTTGAGCCACAAAGCTTATATGTTTGTCAGCTGTCCAAAGGTATCTTTAAAGGTGAGTGACATCAGCAGCAGTGATAAAGGAGAGCAATGTGAAATGGAGTGGGTGGGAATGGCCTCAAAATCATTCACCTACAAACACACACACAGACACACCTTTACATTTGACAGGACTGTGATTAGGATTGCTACATAAATAGTTATTGGTACTCTACTGTTACACAGTTATCATAAGCACAACAGAGTCTATAGGACTGAGGGCCAACAAAAGGAATTTGTACAGTGACTGACTGCAGCACATGTTCTGATATTGGGTAATGGTATGTGTACTTGGTGGGGATGGAATAAAACAGTAATTCCTTCACACACAGTTGCCAGGAACAAGATTCAAAACCCTACCTAGCTACTTATTTGCTTTAGGAAGTTATGCACTTATCACACACACACTATTGAGCTTACAGATCAGAGGCTTGTTCAAAGGTACATCTAAGGTAACATACATCAGCAGAAACTGTAGAGTGGGACTATGGGATGTATACTGGGTAGGAAAGGCTTCATAATGGTTCTGTCTCTTTCACTCTCTGTGTCTCTCTTCCCCATGTGTATGTGTGTGTATGTTTGAATGATTGTAGTATGTTGGCCTTAGATATGTGTGCATATCACACAAAACAGATGGAGATTTACCACATATCTGCCAACTACAGCTGCCTGTGGGTTTTCTTGTCCAATGTGTGTTTGTGTGAAGACTAAACAGTTTACATTTTGGTGTGTGTGCATGGACATCTGCAGATAACAGATATCTATGGTCCACTGTGGTGTCAGACATGGGCTTTATTTCTCTAAGTGTAGGAGCATGCCCAGTATGACCTTCTATTTTGCTTGTGAGAATCCATTCCAGGGAGAGTTTTACTCCAGGCCAGGGTTTTGTGTGCTACAGCTACACCTAGCAAGCTATTTTTGCAGGATTCCTATCGCGTGATCGAAAATTGTAAATGGTGAACTCGTATTGAGTGAACCCGATTGGTCTAAACTTTGTGCACGTAACACAGAAATCGCTGTAGGGAATATTTTCCCTTTACTTCAATGCAGTGTGATCGCGGAGTAAGAATATTTAAGTAGCGGGGGAGTGGGGGGGGCACAACCCCCCACATGGGGGGTGCAGGAGGGCTTGCCCCCCTGCCTACAGCGTTTTGGTAAGTATAGTTTTTGATTTTTAGTTTTTTATTATATTTTCGAAATTTCAAACATCGCTCATATGGTGTCAACCATATGGTGCTCAATGTTTGAAACTTTCGAAAATGTAATATAGACCCATTTTTGCAGGATATCTATAGATAGGTTGCCAATATGGAGACACAATTGGATCAAACATGGGGGATACTGTGTGTAACTAAGTTTCCTATTACTGTCTGTACTGCTTGTGTAACATGTTCAGTTTTAGCATAGATTTTTGGACATATGTACTGTTTTACAGTGTAATATATTGTGTCATCAACTACTGACAGATGCATTGTTTTCTCACAGTTGTTTCCCAGGGAAATACAAGAGCAATGCATCAGAGACCAATATTGTGAGGCAAAGACTAGACATTGTGTCACAATCCAGCCATTGTGGAGGGGTGGCTACAGACAATTGAGTGATGGGTCTGTGTAGATGGTCCAGCACCTTGGTGCTTTGCTGGCTGGGGATCCCCTTCTTGTGCATTTCTCAACTTAACTGAATGGCCATACCCTGCTGTGGGCATATCTCTCAACTGTACATATTTGGCCAGGTTATCCAAAGGCAGGACTCATATATCTGGTCAATTTCCCTTCACATTGTGCTTTACAAGCAGGTTTGTGGTTATGCTTTCATGGGTTTGCAGTCAGGGGGAAGTATGAGCACACATCTGAGTTTCAGACTTCACACACTCCATGATATCCATGCTTTTATTCCCCGCCCACCCGTAATTCTATCCTCTTCCCAACAGTATGGGAGCAATGTCTCAGAATTTCTATAGTTTGACCTTTATCACAGCAGTTTTTACTTCTTGGTCCACAATTCTTGCACTAGGACATGGAGAGGCATGCTACTGGCATTTGTCAGGGTGGCCTTGCATTTGTTTTCTGCTTAATGTGTTATGTTGTTAGTTAGGACACTATGACATTCTGTATGATGGCACTATGGGTGAGCCATGGGCATTTGCCAGAGGCCTGTAGGCCGCATTAGAGTGATGTAGGCCACTGCATTTTGTCACTCATATGTTAACAGGCCGCAAGCCAGTGGATTCCCTTGGGGTATCATGGGCAAGTGGGTGAGGTGCTTCTGGCAATCCTTCTAGTTCATAGTGATAGATCAGTGTGGATGTGTGAAGGGTGCACCTTACGGCTAGGGACACACCTGCATGGGACACCATTCAGCATGCTGCATCCTGTGTGTATTCCATAAAAGAAGTGTGATGATTCTGTAATCATTCCCAGCAGCAAGGATATGACTGATGACATACCTGTGGCTGTTGGGGGGGGGTAGACTGAGTGCATGTGTGATATGGAAGCTTATGGCACCTGACTCACAGATATAACTGGGACCTTCTCCTTCTCCTGCCTTGTATGTGGACATCAGCAGTGTGTCATTACTTTATAACTGTGCCTTTTGTGGGCTGCCAGTGATTGGGCAGACAACCAGTATTCCATATTAGAGGGACAACAAACGTGATACTAACCTCTATATTTAATTCCAAAGGTGAGTGCAGTTCAGAGTTACTTTCTAGGCACTGCATAGAGTACTTCCACCTGTATACTGTTTCTATGTATGGACCCATGTTCATAGCCTCTCCAGATTTCTGACAGTGACACATATTGACATCTGGGCAGTGAGTGTGTACAACAAGTAACATAGGTGTAGCTGAGAAGCAGATTGGTTGACACTGTAGTTGTTGGAACATGGCCTTGTCAACCACAGTACTGTACCTAGGCCACTGAGACACAACATCCAGGCTTATATGCTGTCCACTTCCAGACAATATTAAACACTCACAAAAAATTGGCAGACTGACCCCTGCATATAGTGGATATACCAATTATCATGTTGATTGGGACAGCTCAGGCAATCTGTGCTCCACAGATATTACTCTACAAACTTACATGTTACTGCCATTTATACATGGGGTTGGGGGGGCACACCTGACAACTTTACACATTTGCACTGACTGCACTGGTATTTCAGTTATACTCTGTTTGCTTCCATTTAGTATTGTATTGTGCCCTATCTTGCAGAAGAGAGGCATATCAGTAAAGTGCACAAGTTAGATTGTAATGGCATACATTTCAGTTTTAGACTTCTTACTCTTCAGAACTATACTTCAACTTCCAGACCTGTTGTAGTATGTCTGTGTAGGTCTGTAGGGGGCTGTTCACCATTGCCAGCATTTGTGGAGCTTTGCCCGACCTTTCCAGTCATCTACACCTGTCCTGCTGGGTGAGGCTGTGGGATGGGTATTGAAATGGTCATTGACATCCATGTGTGTGACCTGTGGACACCCACAGTTAGTTGACCCACCACATGCACTGCAGTGGGAGCTGTCAGCTACTGCCTAGTATAGGGACAACAGCATTTGTTATGGATTTCATGCTGTCCCATATAGCTGTCTGCTATCTGCTTTTATCCCATTTTCCACCTAATTCCCTTGCATGCTTGCATCCATAGCATAGATACAACTACCAGAACATACTACTCCATTCAGTAATTGATAGTAAGGGTGAGTTAGCTTGTGCCTGGGGTGGTACTGAGGATGGTGCTGGAGGGCTGGCTATGTGGGACACACGCAGTACACTCCCTATACATGGTAAAGTACAGGTAGTATCATGTTTGGCATCCCTTTTAGTGTATGTCTGAGTTGGAGACAGGTATCAGTCCCTGGGTCCCTACAGTGTACATGTGTGTGCTATGTGTTGCCTCTTTGCCAAGCATAGACATATTGGGCATGCCTCTGCCTGCTTCTAGGGGCAGGCTCAGGAAGTTCCTCCTCCAAATCCCTCTGTGCCTGTGGTGACCTTGGCAATGGTGGGGGGTTGTGTGGCCACTCCCCATGTTCTCCCTGCTGCAGCTGTTTCAGCAGGATCATATTGTGTAGCATGGCACATACTATGAACATTTGTCCACATGTAGCTGTAGAGTACTGCAAGGCTCAATCAGATATGTCAAGACAGCAGAACCGTGACTTGAGCATCCCAAACACATACTCTATAATGATCCTGGTTTGTGCATGTGCCTCATTATGGCATTCTTGTTTGAGGATGTGTGGATTTCTGATGGGTGTCATCAGCCACGGCTCCAGTGCATAGCCAGCATCCCCCACTAGATGGCCATTTGGGATGCCCCACCCGGCAAACCCCTGATACAGCTGTGAGGAATGCTAGATGTGGGAGTCGTGATAGCTTCCAGTGCTGCCAGCACACATTTGCATGATGATGCCCTGGGCATCGCACACAACCTGGCAGTTGATGGAGGGGAAGCCCTTGCAGTTGATGTAGACCCTACCCTGCTCACCTGGTGGTGCTTTGATGTGGATGTGCGTGCAGTCTATGACACCCAGTATCTGCAGGTATTCAGCCACATGGTGAAAGAGACGCATATGGCTGGTCAATTCCTTATGGGTGTTGGGGAAGTAGATGTGTTCACAAACATGTGGTAGCATGGCATCCAGAAACTGATGTACTCTGGATGCAGATGCCTGTGACACCCCCATGATATCCCCAGTAGGCCTTTGGAAAGTACCTGTACCTAGTATTCTTAAGGCTACACATACCTTAGTATCCACTGGGATGGGTTCCCCTCTTTTTGTTTTGGATGTGAGGCAAGGCCGGCACAGCTCCACAATTTGCTGAAGTATGCCCCTGTCCACCATGTAACACTCTACAATCTCCAGGTCATGTAGCCCCTCATAGGTCACCCTGGGTCTGAACACTCTCCTCCTCCTCCTGCGTCTGCAGCAGTTGGCAGCATTATCCTCCTCACCACCGTCAGCCTCCAGCACATAGTGATGTATCCGAGCAATGGCAGCCCCTAGCATTTTGCCCGGTTTACTCCAAAGGTGCAGAGTTTCTGGGAAAATGCAGACTGAGGGGTGTTTCTATACTTTATAGTGGTGTGATGCTACTGCTGCCGATCAGATTGTCTGTTTCTGATTCATTCCAGCTGCCAGCTTACTTGCTCATGGCTTGGAGTTAGCCACTGTGAGTGTTAGAAACATTACTGGGGATTTGTGGATGATTGCCTTTATTCTGCTGTTGCCCTTTTTGTAATTTATTTTTACTTGCATCTCCTCCCATTTACAGCTCTGCAGCTACCTGCCAGCTGTATTATATTTGCAGGGCCCATTCTGAGTTGCAAGACTCCCATAGTAGTCATTTCTACATTAGTTCACCTTTATTTGTGCTGTTGCCCTTTAATTCTATTTTACATGTCCTTCCATCTTCAGCTCTGCAGCCATCTGGCAGCTGTATTATTTGAGTGCTTTCATTGGCCAATTCTGGGTTGCAGACTCCCATATTGCTGATTTGTGCAGTGTTCCCCTTGTCCTGCTACTTCCTTTGCCTTTTCCTTCTACCCTTCCTCTTTCAACCTGTTGGTAGTGTAAACAGCAAGATTTGTCCCTCCCCTGCACGTGCACACTCTCGTCAGTTCATGGAGTATAAGTACACAGCCTCAGACACAACCCCTCTCCTAGCTGTATTTTGCTAAGCAGACACCAGCTAACAGGCTCCAATGTGCTTCCAGCAAGCATGACACCCCCCTTTTCATGTTCCTTGCTCCACCTGCCTACATGATGGTGTTAGAGCACCTACACAGTTAGGTACTGTCTAACATTTAGAAATTTTCCTGTTCAACTTTGATTCAGTATAAGTCCCCTCATTAGAATACCTCAGTACCTTAAGCCCTAGTTACTGCACTATTCTCTAGCCTTCCCCCTTAGCAACCACTGTTCCCTGCCTATGTTTACTTTCTGCATGCCATTGACTATAATGGCAAAATGCAGATAGTATTTCTACTCCAGTCCCCCCATTAATACTTCTTCTCCCCCCTCCCACTAGCGTACCACATCCCCTGCACTCAATGGCCGAGTTTGGCCAACATAAAATACATTTTATATTTTATTATTTTCAAGTGGGTTTGCATGACAATGGCCATATATTTGGCCATTGACATGCAAAACCTAATTAATACATGATTTCTGGAGTGCTGACATGGCTTTATTGTGTAGATTACAGAAATGTATTCAGTTAGTAATCGAATACATTTCCGCAAGCTACACTGCTCCAGCACAGAACATGCCACTTTGCTGGATTGTTAATCGGGCTCATTTACATGGTTTTCACCAGCAAATGAGCTCATTAGCATCCCGCATGGCTTTCCATGCTGGAACAGTGTAGGGCCGCTCATGCATGTGAAAACGGCAGGAGACGTTACACTGTTCCGGCACGTAAAATCTCCATTCGAGAATCCGGGGGACTATGTTTACTCTGACTTATACAATCCAGTTTAAGACCTAGAACCTAAAGAATACTACCTCTATAAAAAATCATTTTTGAAGAACAGCTTGCCATTTACACTTCTTTAGTAACCCTAAGCTTCGAAAGATCTGAACCCTTGTTTGAAATGTGAGGACATAATTTGATTCTATCAAAAAACTCCACACATTGGAAGTAACAGAGCAAATTTCCAGATCTCCATTGGAGGGAATGAGCTAGCTTTTAAGTGAATTAGAGCAATAAAAGTGTCCCTCATATTGGTCTTTTGCCCCCCCCAAAAAAAATATATATTTTTTTTTATTAGAACAGAATTCTAGTGGAAAGAAGTGGAGAAGTATGCTCAAAATGTATAGAATTATCAGCTATGTAATCTACTGCATAGGTTGTATGGGGTTCCAAAATTCTGTCTAGCAGTCCTTAAAAAGTTGCTGAGGAATCATATATCTCAAAAGGAAAAAAAAGTTATACTGAATAGCCCCTGTGATATTGAGAAGGCTGCCTTCTTTTTGCTAATCTGAACTCTTTAAATGCATTTGTCAATAACTTTTAATAATGTGTGATGCAGTTAAGAGTCTTATCTTCCGCAACATGTTTTAATAACTCATCAGCCTTAGGCACAGGGTAACTGTCAAATGTTGAAATGCTGCTCAGCTTCCTAAAATCCAAAATGGATGCTGGTCTGGTAGGAGTAACATGACTGTTCTATAAACTGTAACAGGTGATAGTCAATGAAACATGGGCAAAGGCCATCTTACTGGTGGTGGCTTCACAGACCATACTAAAGCCTTTGGACAGTCACTGCTCCTAAATTACCACCTTAGTTCTGGCATAAGTCCAGACTGCCTCCTTTAGTTTAATCACTTATTTACAAATAGACAATTAAAGCCGGAATACAAACCTTTTTCCTTCTCTTATGCCCCTTGGGCAAGTGAAGTACTACAGAGATCAGTACTTTCTCCACTCTGATTTTCACTATCATGAATGCAGTATCAGCTCATCTACCTCAGTCTCTCCATCCTTATGTGTATCTACAGGTCCAGCCCCTCCTACCTCACAATGAAAAAACAACTACAAAAAGAACTAAACACAGTCACACCATAGTCCTCACAAAGCAACCCTAGAAGGAACACCAAATAATAAATACATAAATAAATAAATAAATAAATAAATAAATACATAAATAAATAAATAACATGATCTTTGGTGCAAAGCAACAACTATCTGCAATTGCCCCAAACTGGATGATACTACTTAATTTCAACAAACCCCAAGAAACTAAGCCATACTTCCAGGACCTAAGCATCTAGCTGGGCTAATTCCTGAACTTCTAATTTTATATCAGCACTACAAATCTGAAGTAAACATGCTCTTTTTTGGGGTAGAAATACATTAAATTTTCTCAAAGCAACAGGAAGATTAGGTTTTGGGAAACAAGTTCTTCTCCCACAGCTAGAATATGGCCTGTCTATTATCACCAAAGTCTCAAAAAAATCATTCAACTCTACAAACCCATCAAATCAAATCTGTAGAATCAACACCCTTGCCTACAAGGAGAATGCCACTACACTGTCCTAAAAAAGACAAAATGGCTCCCAGTAAATGAAGTTGTATAGTGCTACTAGTCTAATTCACAAACGTGTATACCAATACATCTTTACCTTCCTCACCAGGAGACTCTCTGAAAGAACTGCATTTTACAACCTGATAAAATAATCCTTTCTCTCTCTTTCTACCCCTTTCACAAAGCTCCACTCCACTGACCACTGTTTCTCTGTAGCAGGAACCATGTACATGAGAATCTCTCCCAACAAAGAGAGGAACATCACCACCTTCCTCCAAATGTAGACAACAACTGAAGAAATTTCTACACACAATAGCCATTTGTAAATACTTCTCTCCACAAGGCATTTCTTAACTCCAAGGATCCCCTAGTCTCCCATTACGTATCAATTTTCACTTAATTCTAAACTGTCAGTAAGGCATTTCTCATAATGATAACAGTACTTCCGCATAATTTTCTTAAGTCTCTCTCTCTCTCTCTCTCTTGCCTGCATTCTCATTTACCCCCTAATTCTATCCCAGCCACCACTTCTTTTTTGTTACTGAGGATCACTTGTCTGGGATGAATAAAGGCTTGTTGCTTTGGAACACTTTTGGAAATTATTGTGACCGGGCTCATCAACAAAGTTTTAAGATGACAAAGTTCTCTTTTTTTATTCTTTCTACTACCTACCTGCCTCTGATTGACCTCCCTCCCTGTTCTTCCAAATTCTACCTCCCGCCTAACCCTCTTACCTTAACCCTGTATGCATAAGGAATGCATAATAATCTCTACCCATACCATGGAATATACCTTGATATTAACCTTATGCTTACTGTTCAGTACTTACCCCTTACCAGGATATTCTAAGAATTTTATTAGATCATTTTCCTGCTTTTTTTTTTTTTTACTTTATGTATTACTAATCTGTGTACACTTTCTTCTTTGTATTTTGCATATCCAAGGCTGAAGCTGAAAATAGTTCACCAGGACAAGTTCTGTACCTGGTTAACACTCGGTAAATAAGTAAATAAATAAATAAATAAATAATGGACAGAACCTCACTGTTCATTGGATTTTATAACTAGCACTTTAGGGCTGTTCCTCACTTCTGGACTCCTCAGTTACTCATAGATGAAGTATTTGTGTTACTTTTCCATATACTGCCTTTCTTTGCCATACTAGTATTCAACTGGATTTTAAGTTAACCTTCTCTCCTGGGCTAGTCTCAATATGGTGTTGAATCAAATTTGTTATAACATGTAGTTCTAAAATTATGTCCTCATTTTGTAACAGAAATTATTTTGTTTCTTGCTGCCATTTCTTGGATAGCATGTCATCTATCTAAACTGCAAACATTAAGATCAACTTTCTTTACCAGATTAACTAGTCTGTGCTGCTAAACTACCAATGTTTCTACTTCCTTCTATGGTTTCAGAGCAGAGTGATGTTACCCCAGTAGATGCATCCCTTTCTAGGCATACATATTTGCTTCATCTCCAATCAACACCAGAGATCTAAACATGGACCATGATTCCCAGTACAGAAATATTTGCCAACCCCATCCATGTACAGAGGCAAACAGGTTCTCCTTTATCATTCTTTTTCCTCCTCAACTGGATCCTCCAATCCCTTGTCTGCTGATTGAACCTAGGTTACTTGGGTCATAATCAGGGTATGCTCCAACTCTTAGCTGTGCAAATTGTTTATATTGGTAGCTGTGTTACTGTATGACTAGTCATATTTTCCAAGGGTAATAAACAAAATCTCAGATATAACAAAGCATCCAACTACATGGCATACAGTGTGGGTTGTTTTGAGAGGTTGGATGATAACTGATGTGTTGAAGTAATTTTTGCACTGCACAACCCCCTACCGATTTTCTGTATTTACCCCTGCTGCAACAAATTAAATTGAGAAATAATTCTGGTGGCTAGTATTTTACATGGCAACACCATCAAGAAAGAGCTAACATTATCTTACCTAAAGCATATTTCCAGCAGTTTCATTTGAGACAGTTTTATTATAAGTAATTCAGATGGATAGGCATATAGGTTCATAGGTTCATAGGTAGATACTAGGCTATCTGCCATAGGGCATTTATAGCCTAGCCAGAGTGTATTTGGCTTCCACCTCCCTATTAGATTAGCCTACTGTGCCTCTGTAAAGTAGGTCACAGAAGGTACCCTTTTAAGATTAGTTTACTGTGCCTCTGTCTAGCAGGGACACAGAAGAGATCCCAGGGGTGAATTTGCGATTTCCCATCCACGCGTCCAGATTTCGCTTGAAGAGGGTCAGCGAGGGGCTATGTCTAACATGAATTGGGATTCTATTCCAGAGTGAGGGGAGCCTCTGGGAAATGAATCTGTCCCTTCAGCATGTCCTATTTATTTTTGTGCTGACGTTTAGGTCCCTGGAGCGTGTAACTCTATGGGACTTGGATTTTTTGAGGTGTAGCATGTCCATTAATTCTGGGTTTGACATGGCTTTGTACATCAGGCATAGATCGCCTCTGAGTAGGTGGTAAGCAACTGAGTAAAGCTGGAGTTTCTTTAGTCGAGCTGCATGGGACATCTGTTTGTAGCCCATGATCCTCTTGGTGAGGTACTTTTGGGGTCTCTCCTGTTGCTGCAGGTGTCGGGTAAGGTACATCCCAAAAGGGGCATTGTATTCAATGTTGGGCCTGATGAATGATGAGTAGAGGGCCACAATGTCCTCTCTTGATCTAGATGTGAACCCTTTTGTGATAAGGTGGGTTATCTTTGGCTAAGATATATTCATACAAGTAATGTGGTGGAGGCAAAATATGGTAAAATATATTATATATAGTTATCAAAAATAAAGTAAACATTGGGGTATGTTTTTATTTAGAAATATTATTAGTAGATATCATGACTGACATCTAGAATGCATTATATTAGAAGACACTACTTTACAAGTGCACAAAACAACAGTAAGGTAAGAAGAGACATCATTTTCTATGGATTGCTTTAAAAGTCATGTGATTTCCTATTGACCATTTCTTCAGAGATGTGCTTCTAAATTTGCTTTAAGAAAGTTTGCTCTTTCTTTCTGTAATACCAATACCTGAGATCTCACATTCAAAATATTAATAATAATATAACAATCAGTCACAACAAGGCAGGGTCTTGATTGTGATATGCTTAAATAATGATTATTTTTCTTTCATGCTATGTCTAAGTAGAAGCATATAACAGAAAAAAAAAATAGTAATTGCAATGAGAAACTGCAGAACACTACTTATCTTGGTACTGCTTTCAGCAGTGTAATGTAAACCCAAAATGTTTTGTACAAATTAATTTCTACAATGAAATGTATCTCCACATTAACATTAACGCCTTCTTCACAAAGCCTGTATCTGAAATCTATTTGCCTTGGAAAACAAACAGAAATAAAAAAATAAAGAGGCAAAACATCTTTGCTCACTGGATTACTGACCTAGTGCAACTTGCATTTACTTTGTTGGTAGAAATGTTAATTTTCATACCAATATTGAGAATGTGCTGTCTGTACCTGCAGGGTAATCAACCTCTGAGGGAGGGTAATACTGCAGACAGGATGAAGAAAGAGGAGCAGAGGTTGCATTGTGGAAAGACTTTAAGAGATACTGACCGGTGCTTCCCAAAATGACATTCTAGAAATAGACTTCTATTTTCTCCCCTATGATTTATCACCTCACTTTTTAGAGCAGCAGGTTGCAATTGGATTTTAGTTTGTAACCACAACAGTGCTTTAAGCATGGGTTACATGCTGATGGAGCACATAATCCACTATTCTGCATTGTGGTCCTTCAGGAACAATTAGAACCCCTGCAGTGATGCTATTCATACCATTTTTAGCCAGGCTGTGAGTATAGAGTCTGTGAGTATAGAGTATGAGCAAACACTCGAATAGCCCAATTCCTCTGTAGACTGGGCCCTTTCTGGGTTGGAAGGAACCCAACAATTAATGTGAGGCATAAAAAGGGAACCCCTTACTGATATCCTATTAAAAATGTAATAATATTAATTATTGTAATAATTGGTAAATGTTTTTATTGGGTTTTTTCTGATTTTAGACATTGCTTAGATGCTTTCTAGAAAGTTGCCACCCTTTGTTTTAGAAGTAATCATTAAATACCTTTAAAAAAACATGAGAAAACAAGGAGATCTCATGCCAATGTTTAAAACTAAATTTCCTCACCCTGTAGATATGAGAACATATAGTTTGCATGGAAACTGAAACCTTTAACTTGCCCCATATATTAAACCCATATTTGTCCCAATTCGAAAAAGTATCAATAAAATACCATATTCAAAAGCTACCCAACTTGCTTGGAACCAGCAGAATAAACAAGGAAAATTCTCAGTAATTACTGCCTACACTTTTACTAGTGTAAAACCCATTTCAAACCAAACAGAAGTTTTAAACATGGAGGTATCTCCCACATTGGCTGACTTCAACTACCCAAACATAGATGGGAACATTACTTAGCCCCAACCCAGCCAAAGTTCCTGTTCAAAACAAAACTAGGAACAATATACCATTCCCACAGAGGAAAAATAACCGACTGATATACAAGCAGGGGAAAAATGCCAACCGAAGTTACATGTGAGATCAGACATAAATTAATCCCATTGGACCACATCCCCCAACCCAGAAAACCAAGTGAAACTTCTCAAAGCAAACTTCACACTTCTTAAACTGAGTGTCCTTCAGGCCCCGAGCCATGGAAACCCAAAAGCTTAAACCCTTTAAAGCTTTAAGACTCCAGGAATGTATGATCAAAACCCTATAAAATCAAGACCCTTTCCAAAGACCACGTCTGTGGACCATAAAAATTTCAACAAGGGAGAAAGCTAACAAAAGAAATCCCTAAAAGGGAAGGTCATTCTTTGAAAGTAACAAAAATCATTAAAACATCCAAGGCACTTTGAAAAAAATTCCAAGACAAAAGACAATCAT
Organism: Protopterus annectens; assembly: GCF_019279795.1. Taxonomy (NCBI): domain Eukaryota; kingdom Metazoa; phylum Chordata; order Ceratodontiformes; family Protopteridae; genus Protopterus; species Protopterus annectens. The sequence goes on along the minus strand of NC_056729.1, from coordinate 735,940,689 downwards.
AAGGCCTTCTTTAATTTTGAAATGGTGGAAACTCCCAATTGTGAATTTCCTTTCCTCCCCAACTTCCCAACTGGGAAAGGGAGGGAAATTTTCCCTCCCCAAAAAAAAAATTTTATCCCCCCGAGTTATCCCCAAACCTCAGACCCATAAACTGCCCCAAAGCAAAAACACAGTCAATGGGCCGGCTACCCCTTTCATGTCTGGGCTAAAACCCCTAAGGTGTGTTTAAACCCCCCCTAGACCCAAAAAATTGGGCCCCCCCCCACAAAGGCTCTTCCACCCCGGAAAATTAGCCCTAAATTACGGGCCCTTTCTCAAAACTTAAAACAAAAAACTCTAAAAAAAACTTGGGGGGCCAAGACATGGCCACCCCAATTTTTTTTCAACAGTCCCCCTTTAATTTCCTTTTTAAACTCACTAAGGCCATTGGAATAACATTAAATATTGTAGCAAAAAAGGAAAATCCCCCCTGGCATCAAAAAATACCCGTTGATGTAAACCCCTTGTAAAATGGGGGGCAAATGGTCAAGGAAAAAACCCCATTGAGTTCTGGGGCCAGCAGACTCTGCTGGTTAGCTTTCCCCCGGGTCACCGGGGTCTTTTGGGATTTATTTTTCAATGCGGAAAAATGGGGTTTGGGTGAAAAAGCAGGACGCAAACTGGGCCCAAGGAATCCATCCCAAAAACCCCCGAAGGGTTTTGAAAAAATAATTCCAGGAAGGCCTTAACTAAAGAAAAATTTATAACCCCCTTGGGGAAAAAAAAGGTCCCCCTTACCCCTTGGGAACCATTAAAATGGGAAAATTTGGGATGGGGACCCAATTGAATAATCACCCACATTGAAAATTTAGGAAATTCAATTCCCATGAATGAAGGGTTAATAGACAAAGGTCTTTATGCTTTCCAAAAATTTATAAAATTCAATGAAGAATGCAAGTTGGGAAAACCCCCAAAATTCCCCAAAAAGGTAAAGGGGTCAAAATTGTCAAATCCCCTAAAAATCCAGTCTATTCCAAAGAAGGGGATCTGTGCCTGAATAAAGGCCTTCCCCAATTAATGGGAAAGCTTCAAAAATAAAAAAGAGCCCCGAAGAGCTTAAACCCAACAGGTATAAAAGGCTAGGGGGAGTTATCAAGAACTCCCCCACTTCAAATCCCATATGTGGGCGAGTACTGACCCGTTCAAAGAAATTTTGGGGTGGATGGGGAAAGGCCCCAAACTTCCCGGTTGCTACAGACAACAAACTTTGGGGATTATTCCACCTAATGGGAAAGCCAACCCTCCTTTGGTTTAAAACCCTACAATAGCCTAAAGAATAAACCTTCCCTAAGGGCAAATTATTTAAAACATTTTCCCCCATTTTATTTGAAAAAAATTTTTTATTATTAAAGGGTTTTAACCAGAAATTTTGGGATAAAAAAAAAAAAAAAAAAAAAAAAAAAAAAAAAAAAAAAAAAAAAAAAAAAAAAAAAAAAAAAAAAAAAAAAAAAAAAAAAAAAAAAAAAAAAAAAAAAAAAAAAAAAAAAAAAAAAAAAAAAAAAAAAAAAAAAAAAAAAAAAAAAAAAAAAAAAAAAAAAAAAAAAAAAAAAAAAAAAAAAAAAAAAAAAAAAAAAAAAAAAAAAAAAAAAAAAAAAAAAAAAAAAAAAAAAAAAAAAAAAAAAAAAAAAAAAAAAAAAAAAAAAAAAAAAAAAAAAAAAAAAAAAAAAAAAAAAAAAAAAAAAAAAAAAAAAAAAAAAAAAAAAAAAAAAAAAAAAAAAAAAAAAAAAAAAAAAAAAAAAAAAAAAAAAAAAAAAAAAAAAAAAAAAAAAAAAAAAAAAAAAAAAAAAAAAAAAAAAAAAAAAAAAAAAAAAAAAAAAAAAAAAAAAAAAAAAAAAAAAAAAAAACAAAAAAAAAAAAAAAAAACAAAAACAAAAAAAAAAAAAATAAAAAAAAAAAAAAAAGAGACAAAAGACATGTTTTTTTTTATTTGAGCATTCTGTTTGAAAAGTAACAATCAAAGTAATAAGAACAGAAAACAGGTACAACAGTTATAACTTTCCCGGGCAAAGAGGAAATTTTCATTTTTTTTTCCCGGGAAAAACCCTTTCAGAGTATGGGGAGATAAAAACAACACAGTGGGTTGAACTATTCAAAGGGGCTATGGCACTCAATTGTCACTATCATCTGGTATTTTTTAAATTCCTGTTTAAATCAATATTAAATTGATCTAAACATGTTTAAAACACAGAAAATGAAAGCATCAAAGAAAAAGAAACAGAAAGAAGTATGCAACAGTACCTGGCAGCTTTGCATCATAAGAACCAGGTAGTTCTTCAGCAGAAAATATGTCAGAAAAAAGAACTGACTAGTAGATAAGATAGATGGTAGATAGACAGGCAGAAATCTGTACATCCACACATAAGAAAATCTATTAATAGGCCATTCTGGATTCAAAACATACTATGTTAACTATGTATTAATGCAACTATTTTATCTTGTGGTCATACAAAGATGGACCACCTATATATCACTGATTAAAAATATTACAGCATAACTCAGTTTATTTCTTTAGTTCAAGTATGAAGTTACTGGGACCTTATCTCATTAGTCCATTGCACACCCAAAATCCACAATCCCAAATTTTGAATTTCTATTGTAATGCAAGTCATGTGAATAATCTCATAGGTTTGCACCAGTGCTCAGTTTCCTCATTTTGGAAATATATTTGAGTCCTAGAGAAGAGTAGTTTTAATGATGTCACATAAATTGAAAACAGGATTGTGATGCTGCCTACTGATAATCTTGAAATGAAAATGTGTCACCAAAGACAGTGTGAAATTCAGAAAATGATTTGTCATGTTTAGTTAGTAAGACTATTGATGGTGATCTTCTAAATCATCCATGCAGTGCCTTACTGTAACCCTTCTTAGGTAATAAGGCAGCAGACAATCAGAGACAATTAGTGTCAGCAAAATGCAGAAAAGTGCACATGAAGGCACTTTGTCACAAAATACAGAAAAATGCATGACATGAAGTTATATCATGTGATTCATCGACCATATACCAAATGAAAAATTGTAGTAAGTCATGTAATGCAAAAATAAATAAGTAAACACACCAATGGATAAATAAATAAATAATTGGTTAACACTATTTCTAGAAGAATGCTAGAATTATCAGCCATAAATGAGGAATGTAATTAGAGTAAAGGGGAAAGGGATGATGTGAGCATAACTCAAGAATGTTTCAGGACTATTTCATAGGTTCATAGGTAGGTACTAGGCTATCTGCCCAAGGGACTAAGTAAGGCTAGCCAACAAGGTTCTCTGGCTTACACCACCCAAGAAAGTTATTTTCCTGTGCTCCTGTCGAGCAGAGTCACAGAAGTGATCCCCGAGGTGTATTTCCTATTCCCATCCAGTCATCAAGATTTTTCTTGAAGAGTGCTAATGAAGAGCTTTGTATTTGCTATAAAGTTACCTCCTGAAGAGCAGAAGCAGTAGCAGGCAGGAGAGCACAGCCATTTTACAAAAGCAGTGGCTACCATCATCCAATGCTAGCAAGAATTTCTCACTTCTGCAGGGCACATGGCCCTAGATCTGCCCATATCTGTGCCGATGACTCCCTCCTGCAGTCATGTAGACACCTATAGAGGGAGAAAGAGTAGGCAATGACAGAAAGAAAGACAAAAAAGCAATTGGTTAAAGGAGTACAAACTGACATCAATTAAAAACATGTAAAATGCATCTCACCATATAACTCGTCACTCCTGATACTCTGGAATTTATGAATGATTGGTCTTCAGCTTTAATTTATTTAGTTTATTTTTTCCACAAAACACTTTGCAAAATATAAACAACGTATCAAGCAATAAAAGCAAATAGAGTTGCATAATGAGTTAGAAATTAGAAAACAAGGAATCAAACCATATGCTGTACGCATATATGTTTTAATGATCTATGTAAGCTGGCCACCCTTTGAACTCCCAGCCAATGAGGTACAATTTCCACAAGTGAAGTTTGATAGAAAAAGGGAGATGGTGGGCTCAATAAGGATTCACACACAAAACGCACACTGCTTCAATATAAAGAAGATTCTTAAAGCAGCAAAACAGCTCCTTTATTAACCAACGTAATTTTTTTTTACCTAGGTTTTTTAAATTCATCAGAATAAAAGCACAAGTCTTTCAAATACAAAACCCACAATTGATTGCATTTTGAAAAATACCTGAGATCTCACATTCAAAATATTAATAATAATATAACAATCAGTCACAACAAGGCAGGGTCTTGATTGTGATATAGGTTCATAGGTTCATAGGTTCATACTAGGCTATCTGCCCAAGGGCATTTATAAGCCTAGCCCATTGTTATGTGGCTTTCGCCACCCCTTTAGTTTGAATAAAAACTATGCCTATCATTTTTCTGTGCCTCTGTCAAGCAGTGACACTGAAGTAATCCCTGGGGTATATCTGCGATCTCCCATCCATTGGTCAAGATTCCTCTTGAACAAGGCCAGCGAGGTGCTCTGGCTCACATGTACCGGGATTTTGTTCCACAGCATAGGGAGTCTCTGGGTGATGAATCTGTCCCTCCAGCACGTTCTATTTATAACCGTGTCAAGGTTTAAGTCTCCCCTTGTGGTTCTGAGGGATCTAGATTTTTGAGGTGAAGCATATTCATCAAATCTGGGTTTGACATGGCCTTATATGTCAGGCACAGGTCACCTCTGAGCAAGCGGTATGAGACTGAATAGAGCTGGAGTTCTTTCAGTCGGGCAGCATAAGACATATTTTGAGACCCTTTATCCTTTTGGTGAGGAACTTTTGGGGCCTTTCAAGCTGCATCAGGTGTCTGGTCAGATACATTCCTAACGGGGCATTGTACTCAATCATAGGTCTAATGAAGGATGAGTACAGGGGACGATGACCTCCCTTGATCTAGATGTGAATCCCTTCATGATCAGGTGGGCGATATAAAAGGTTTTCCTAACTACTTTAGCAACATGAGTGTCAAACGAAGGCTACTGTCAACTTGGGTCCCCAGATCCCTGCTGACTTTTTCTGTGCTCAGTGGATTGCCACCTATATGGTAGCTAGGGGTAACCTTGTTTTTCCCGAAGGGTATGACTATGCATTTTTGGCGTTTAACTTCAGGCCATGGCTCTGGCACCAGTTATCCGTTTCTGTGAGGCCCTTCTGGAGGATATCTGTGTCAGATGTGTTTTCGACTATGGCGCCCAGTTTGCAGTCATCTGCAAACTTTGTCAGCCATAACCCTCCTGTGTTTGCTTGTACTTCAGAAAAGTAGATGCCGAACAAGAGTGGACCCAGGACTGAGCCCTGTGGGACACCACTTGTGACAGGCTTTGAGTCTGACATAGCTCCAGCAACTCTGACCCTGTGGGTTCTGTCGCTTAGCCAGTTTGCAACCCATCTTGTGATGTATGGGTTTACATTCAAGCTGATGAGTTTTTCGATGATGCTTGAGTGGGGTATTGTGTTGAAGGTCTTTGCCAGGTCGAGGTAGGCTGTATGGACTGCCTTTCCCTCATCAATGGCCTTGGTGACTGTCTCGAAAAAGTCAACCAAGTTTAAGAGGCAGGATCTACCTTTGACAAAGCCAAACTGGGTTGGATCCAAAGTCTGCAAGTTCCCTATGTCTTTATTTATGAGTTCCATTATGATCCTCTCCATGGCTTTGCAGATAAGGCTTGTCAAGCTAATGGGGCGGTAATTTCCAGGGTCTGTGGAGGCACCGCCCTTATGAAGTGGGACCACAGTAAGCGTCGCCACTCCTTGGGTGCGATCCTGAGGTGAGGCTAAGATTAAACAGCTGTCCTAACTGTGGGTTTAATTCCTCGTTGAGTTCATGAAGCACACAGCCGGGGACACCATCCGGTCCCATGGATGCTGTGTTTTTGCCTTAGTGAGGGCAGTTCTCACCTGGGCGTTGGAGATGTTTGGGGGCTACAATCCTCTGGAATAGATATCTCTCCTTTTGGGGAGGGAGAAGTTTGCACTGAACCTGTCAGCCAGTATGTTAGCAATGTGTGTAGGTTCAGTAATTTTCACATCATTTTGAACTAATTCTGAGCATATCTGGGAGTTTCCTCCTAGGTTTCTAACATAGCTAAAGAAGACCTTATGATTGTCTTTAGAGTCCTTGGCGATTTTTCTCTCAAAATTTGCCTTGGATGATTTTATGAGAGCTCTTAGTTTTTTACTTATAATGATCAAAGGTGTCTTACCTTTCAAGGATTTTGCTCTATCTTGTAATAGCTTCCTCCTTTTGTTGTAGAGCTTGTTTATGGCTGGGGTCCACCAGACTGGACGCTTGCCTTTGGTACAGAGAGTCTTAGTTTTGTTTGGGATTGCCTGATCCATGCAGTCCTGTAGGTGCTGGTAGAAGGCATTTGTAAGTGATTCAGCAGTTTGAGTAATGTTTACCACTGGCTCAGGGGCCTTAAAGGAGACCACACTAGTTTTTAGAAGTGTGAAATCGGCTTTGAGAAGTTTTTCACTGTGGTCTTTTTGTTTCAGGTGGGGCGGGATGAGGACCTCCAGCGAGATTAGTTTATGATCTGATCTCACCAGTGAGGGGTATACTTCGGTGTTGAACATTTTGATCCCATGTTCGTGATGATGAGATCAAGTATGTTTTCACCTCTTGTGGGGATGGTGACTAGTTGTTCCATGGCATTTGAGTTTATGAGCTCCAGGAATCTTTGGGTTAGAGTGTTCGGGCTTGAGTAGTGTTCCCAGTCTATATTAGGGTAGTTGAAGTCACCTAGTATGATGGTGTTTGGAGATACATTTATCCCCTCCAATGTTTTCAGGAAGGCCATGTGAGGTTCCTGAGTTTGAGAGGATGGCCTGTAACATGCTACAAATTGCAGAGCAGTCTTGCCTATGGTTAATTGCACCTGGATGGTCTCCGATGCATCGTGCGTTGCCACCAACCTTGAGGTGTGGGTGTCCTTTATGAATATGGACACCCCCCCTCCTTTCTTGGTGTTGTCCAGATTTTGGGGCTGGAACGCATGATATGAGGTGAAACCTGTTAGTGCTGGGGTGCTCTCAGGAGCCTTGAACCAGGTTTCTGTCACAGCACAGACATCGATGTTCTCCATATTGAGAAGGGCCTCGAGTGCGTGCATCTTGAGATTGAGACTTCTGGCATTGAGCAGCATTACCCTTAGTTTTTTTCCTTTTTGGTGTTCTAGGGTGGTGTCTAAGTAGAAGCATATAACAGAAAAAAAATTAGTAATTGCAATGAGAAACTGCAGAACACTACTTATCTTGGTACTGCTTTCAGCAGTGTAATGTAAACCCAAAATGTTTTGTACAAATTAATTGCTACAATGAAATGTATCTCCACCTTAACATTAACGCTTTCTTCACAAAGCCTGTATCTGAAATCTATTTGCCTTGGAAAACAAACAGAAATAAAAAAATAAAGAGGCAAAACATCTTTGCTCACTGGATTACTGACCTAGTGCAACTTGCATTTACTTTGTTGGTAGAAATGTTAATTTTCATACCAATATTGAGAATGTGCTGTCTGTACCTGCAGGGTAATCAACCTCTGAGGGAGGGTAATACTGCAGACAGGATGAAGAAAGAGGAGCAGAGGTTGCATTGTGGAAAGACTTTAAGAGATACTGACCGGTGCTTCCCAAAATGACATTCTAAAAATAGACTTCTATTTTCTCCCCTATGATTTATCACCTCACTTTTTAGAGCAGCAGGTTGCAATTGGATTTTAGTTTGTAACCACAACAGTGCTTTAAGCATGGGTTACATGCTGATGGAGCACATAATCCACTATTCTGCATTGTGGTCCTTCAGGAACAATTAGAACCCCTGCAGTGATGCTATTCATACCATTTTTAGCCAGGCTGTGAATATAGAGTATGAGCAAACACTCTGTTGTATGTACAGAAAGCATTTATATATATATATATATATATATATATATATATATATATATATATATATATATATATATGTATATAGATAGATATATATCAATATATATATACATATATATATATATATATATATATATATATATATATATATATATATATATACAGATATTACATTTGAGAAATCGTTATACAGCCCTTCTCAAAAAAGTGCTCAGCAGAGAAGTAGTGTGACTGGAATCAGTTTCTAAGGAAGTGAGTCAGGGAAGAGCATTAAGAGACACAAGACATGTTTTTTTATTATTAAATAGGTGAGCATTCTGTTTGAAAAGTAACAATCAAAGTAATAAGAACAGAAAAACAGGTACAACAGATTATAACTTTCCAGGAGCAATGAGGACAATTTACAGCTGTTTTTTTTTCCTGGAAAACCTTACAGAGTATGGCAGGAGATAAAAAAAAAACAACACAGTGGGTTGAACTATTCAAGGGTCTATGGTACAATATTGTCACTATCATCTGGTATTTTTACAGTTCCTGTTTAAATTAATATTAAATTTATCTAAACATGCTTAAGACACAGTAAATAAGAAAGCATCAAAGAAACAGAAACAGAAAGAAGTATGCAACAGTACCTGGCAGCTTTGCATCATAAGAACCAGGGTAGTTCTTCAGCAGAAAATATCGTCAGAAAAATTAACTGACTAGTAGATAAGATAGATAGGTAGA
>NC_056729.1:735897052-735924552 GCF_019279795.1 Protopterus annectens | reverse complement strand
TAAGTTCACATTCTAAGCTAGGTAAAGCTCTCCTGATGACAGATGGGCTAGGCTGCACAAACATCCGATTACATGGAAGAATGTGGCTGGCTGATTTGATGCCACAGAGATTACTCTAGATAAATAAACCACCTGATTTTAGTGTGAGCTCTTCATCTTATGCAAATCAAGCTTGATGCTCCACTGATACTCCAATCTATGCCATTTCCTATGAAGGATGCAGAAATCATGATCAAACCATAATTAACACTTTTTTGAGGAAACTGTACAAATGCATCATCCTGAGTCAGGGAGCAAGACCAAGTATAGTCATTATCTAAGATGTTTAGAGCTCTATCACCAAGCCCCCAGAAGGAACTGAGGACATTTCATGGACTGGGAGGGGTCTAAATGAGGGAGTTCAAGATGAGAGCAGACTAGGAGATGATCTATCCATAAAATCAGCTTCACCACTGAATCTTGTGACTTTACACCCAATAAGAACACTTAATCCGGGGTTTGACCCAGTCTGTGAGTTGCAGAAGTAATAACTTTTTCATACCCAACCCTTTCACTATACAACTAAATTCTTGAGAAAGAACCATTGATCCATCCTCATTCCAAGGGTTAAAGTAATCAAATACTAAAATGTAGTCATAATCAACAACTTTGTTAACTCATTCCCTCCAGTAGAGCTCTTTTGAATGTGTACCTTTAACTCCAAGTGGGTGTGGCTTCAGCCTTTAAAAATTAAGTTATCATCTTACAGTTCTAACAAATACTCACTGACAGAGGTCATATATCAATACAATTCTGTTTGCCATCATACCTGCTTTAAGGTAAAATATTATGATACCTTGTATATAGCATGGTTTATGAGTTATTAATACAAATATCAACAGGCAATATTTGAGGCCTAGAGGTGCAGTAGGAGATAACTGCATAAATGCCTGCAGATGTCACTCGGCTGAAGTATGTAAACGCTTGCAGGAAACTCCTTGCACAACTGGGTGGATGGTAGATAAGGAGAAACCTATAGTTTCTGCTGCATCCAAGATGTGATCAAAGTAGTTAATGTCTCAGGTAGAAACATGGGCCAATTATTGTCCAGACCTCACATCAACAGCAACTCTCTACAGAACTTTGCTTCTCCAAGGATAGTGCATAATCAGAAACTAGGCAGAATGGCACGTTTCAGTAAGAAATTCAATATTAACATCCTGCAACAGATCTGAAATAATGCCAGTCATATTACAGATGGATCTTCATTGGAGTACAATACTCCAAGTGGGACCTTGGGAGAACAGACACCAGTTACCTGCAGGTGCTGGAAAAACATATTCCTAGGTATCAATGAACTCTAGGAAGTGAGAGTGACAATGGAACACCACACTGGGAGCACACAAGGAAGACACACCATCTTTGAATGTTTCTACTGGATTCATGATCTTCTACAAAGATGAAACAATTAAGGGAATAGGATGTACATTTAAACAAAAGGCCTTAAGTCACGAAATGTTGCTCTATAGTATAAAAATAAGCCAAATGTATTAACTAGTCCATATTTAAAAAGACAACTGAGTGAAAGATATATTTCAGGAAAAAGACTAGAACCCAATTATAAAATATTAATAAAACATGGTTAGTAATTGGAGGTGTCTTACTACCTTATTAACCTCAATGATGGTAATCAGAGTTTGATAAAATGGCCTAAAACTGCTCAAACTGAACATATAACAGTTCATTGACTGTTTATATGATCACAGACACTGCATATTATGCATGTGTAAGGCTCATAAATGTAGACTGTCCAATGGATAGAATCAGGGGAATGACTTGAAAAAGATGGCTATGCCTTTGCATACTGAAGGGGGCTATACCATTGTCCAATTAACATCTCAATACAGTTATATAGTTTCAGATTGCTTCATGCTACATTTAAAGGGTTAATCTGTCTGGTTTGTAACTTATCGCATTCAAGAATCTTGATTTCTAGACAGCACTATGTCTTAGAGCAGTAAGTCCCTAACTACAACCCAGGCAAGCCAGTTTTGATTAAAGGTTCTGGTACTTGAGGCACTGGCAGGAGAAGGATTGGCTCACTTATCCTGAAGAGAAGGTGTGCCCTTAGATGTACTTTGCATTCATTCCCTGTTGCAAGATGGAGACACAAACAGGAACCACTGCCCTAAGGAGAAATAAATAGGGGACATAGGTTGAGTGAACTCAGCGGTAGGATGATACAACATCTTCTCCTCAATTGCAAGTCCACCCTCCTGTATGTCAACAGGCATCCATGAGGAAAGAGAAGTTAAGGCTTGACGTAAAAACACTTCTCAGCTGCAATATAGTATTGTACCAGGAGCCTCAGTCTTCTCACTGGCCCAGGCATTGGGTCATATTATACAACGACCCCCCAATTAATATTCAAAAATGTGCATGCTGATTGGTCAACGTGCACGCTGTAAATCAGAGTTATAGTAATGGAAAAAGGTCAGGTTGCCCGGACTTTTTCCATTACTATAACTCTTTTTTTACAGCAACGGAGAACGCAAGATCTCCATTGCTTCACACTGTCTCACTATCTTAAATGGGTTTAACATACTGAGACAGCTTTAAAAAAAGCAACGGAGATTCTCCATTGCTTTTTTTAAAGCTGTCTCGCTATGTTAAACTCCTTTAACATAGCAAAACAGTTTGCAAAAAGCAATGGAGATCTTGCTTTCTCTGTTGCTTTTGCCCACAGCTCTGATGTACTGCATAGGCATACGCATGTGCAGTACATCAGAACTGCCGCAGAATACCAGATAGCTGTGAAAGGGCAGCAAGGAGGCAATTATACAATGCCATTATTTAAGAAAAGTAATTTTTATTTCTTAAATAATGTCATTGTATAATAGCAATAACCCACTTCTGGGTGTAGGTAATGCTGGATTTACCCACGGTTGGCTTTGTTTGGCCACTCAAGCTTCGCCCTCATGACCAAACCACATCAACCGTGGGTAAATCCAGCATTACCCACACCCAGGCATGGGTTATTGCTATAGTAAGTCTCAGGGAGGAATAGGAGTGCCTGGTAGACTCAGTGCACAGACAGAGTCCCTGTTAACAGCTGATGGTCAGTTGTAAGGAAAAAACATGAATAAAATAATCTTGATTTCTCTAACTCCCTGTTTTTACTGTTTTTTTCTGTGTCCTGTGTTTTTATTATCAATGTATTGTATCACACTATGTCTGTCAATACCGCAATACCTCTCTATCTATCTATCTATCTATCTATCTATCTATCTATCTATCTATCTATCTCGATCTAGCTATCTATCGATCTCGATCTATCTATCTATCTATCTATCTATCTATCTATCTATCTCTATCTATCTATCTATCTATCTATCTATCTATCTATCTATCTATCTATCTATCGATCTATCTTGATTCTTGAGGATGTTAGTAGATGACTTTTTCAAAAAGTCACTTTTTGTGCATATTTGATATTTATTATTGGATTATGGTCTTTCATTTGCTGTCAACTCCTCATGCATGTGATGTGTTCAAGACACTAGATGTGAAATACAGCCAAGTTACACATCAGCTGACCGGGCAAATGTCAATGCTAGATAACTGATAAGAATCTGAATATAATGCAACATTTCTGAAGTATTTCTGTATAGTTCATGCTTTCTAACCCCAAGATTTTTCTATTTATAAAATTGTGGTTTGTTGAATAAAGCACACAGGTTCATAACTTGAGCCTGCATACCTACTCATAAAGTGAATTCTCATGAGCAGAGCAGGCCAGTCTCTTCTCATTCTGTGCACAGGCAGCTATTTGTTTTTGGTGATAACAGAGTAGCTTCACAAAATGAAATGGTAATGAGAATTTTGAAAGCTCACTTGAAGGAAAAAAAAATTTAAACCAAAGTTATAGTCTGCATATATAAAAGAACTAAGCATTTCCATGGCAAATTAAATACTTTTAGAAAAGCACATGGCAATATTACTTAGTGTTATTGGTACTTCTACATACAGATTACTCCACACCCAAAATGTAAATGTATGTCTTTGTGTAAGAACATACATGCTATACTATGTTACTCATCCTTACAACTTGTTAAGGAGTTTATGTATATGTGTGACATTCTAATGTTCCTTTTAATGCCATATACTTTTTACTAGGCAGTTTTCTTTAATATATGTAATTACCTGTAATGATATTCTTTTATGTCTGTAATGCCTACATAATTATTTTGTTATGGTTATAATTGCCATGATGCCCCTGGTCATACCTGAAAATTGTCCAAGAACCAGTCTCTTTAACTAGTAAAAAAGTCTAAATAAAAGCTAAAGTAATATAATAAAGGACATTCACACTGAAATTTGACATAGAGAACTATTTGCTGTCCTGGACATTCACCTTGCCACAATCGACTACTTTCTGTACAGAACATTTTGCAAAGTACATTTTATTGGCTTATGCATGAAGATGGCAGACATATGATGCAATTAATGAAACATGAGCCATAGATTGTTAATGCAGACAAAGTAAATAGGTTAATAGATTCATAGGCATATTAGGCTAATGACCACCAGAGCCTTTATAAGCCTAGCCATGCAACTCAACCCAATTCTGTTCCTATGTATCATGAGCGCTTGTTCAGAGGGGGTATGCTAATTAGGGAGTTTCTAGAAGATATGTGGGGGGTATGTTAGCTTGGGCATTACTGTCTGCTTCTGTTTATCAGAGACACTGGGGCTAGGACCAGGGTGAATTTCTAATTTCCCATGCACTGGTCAAGGTTTTGCTTAAATAGTATTAGGGATGGATTCTGCTTCACACAGAGCATGGGGATTCTCTGTGACATACTTCTGTCTCATCAATATGTCTTACTGAAGTCACAAATAAGATTTAAATCCTTGGATCTACTGGTACTGATGCTGTTCATTTTTTTGGATGTGCAAAAGGATTAACAGAGCTTGATACAAAAATGCCTTGCATGCCAGGCATACATTGCCTCTCAGTAAGCTGTAGGAGAATGAGTATAGAGATAGGGTTTTAAGGCAATCTGTACAGGATAATGTGTTTATAGCCTGGTGTTTTCTGCTTCTCTCAAGTACAGGCTAATACAAAAGGCCTCTGGCTAACGAAGTTCGCAGATGACTGCAAACTAAGAGCCATGGTCGAGTCCCCAAATCATGGACATCCTACAGAAGGGCCTCACTGAGACAGATGCCTGGTGTCAGAGGCATGGTCGCAAGCTCAGTGCCAAAAAGTGCATTGTCATCCCCTTTGGTAAAAACTCTGTACCCATGAACTACCACATAAATGGCAGTCTACTTAACGCCGAATGTGTGATACAATCCTGATCAGTACTAGCAAGAAACTTCGATCCCTCTTAAAAATCATCAAAGGCTAGCTTTGAAAGAAAAATCGCTAAAGACTCTAAAGATAATCACAAGGCATTCTTTAGCTACATCAGGAATCTGGGTGGCAACTCTCAGATCTGCTCTGAGCTGGTGCAAAATGGCACAAAATACACTGAACCCACTGACATTGCTAACATCCTGGCGGACAGGTTCAGTGCAAACTTTACCCCCCTCCCCCCCAAAAGAGCCTGTGTCTATCTCAGAAGAATGCAGTCCCCCAGACATCAGACACACAGGTGAAAGCAGCCCTCTCCAAGGTAAAAAACACAGCATCAATGGGACCGGATGGTATCCTGGGCTGCGTCTTACACGAGCTCCAAAATGAACTAAACCCTCACATAAATTCACTGTTCCAACTCAGCCTTACCACAGGTTATGTACCCAAAGAATGGCTTACAGCAACAGTGATCCGGCTCCACAAAGGTGGCACCACAACGGATCCCGGGAACTATCGCCCTATAAGTCTGACTAGCCTGGTCTGCAAGGCTATGGAGCGCATCATCATGGATCTCATAAACAAAGGCATTGGGAATCTCCAAACACTGGACCCAACCGAATTCGACTTTGTTAAAGGCAGATCTTGCCTCTCAAACTTAGTTGACTTCTTCAAAATAGTAACCAAAGCCATAGATGAGGGAAAGGTAGTCCAAACAGCCTACCTCAACCTTGCAAAGGCCTTTGACACAGTACCCCACTCTGGCATCATAAATAAGCTTACCAGCTTAAATATTAACCCATATGTCACAAGATGGGTTGCAAACTGGCTCAGGGATAGAACTCACATGGTCAGAGCCACGGGTACCATGTCTGACTCTAAACTGGTTACAAGTGGTGTCCCACAGGGCTCTGTCCTAGGACCCCTCTTGCTCAGTATATACTTCTCTGAGGTACAGACAAACACAGGAAGACTATGGCTTACCAAGTTCGCAGTTGATTGCAAACTGGGAGCCGTAATCGACTCACCAGCTGACACAAGCATCCTCCAGAAGGGCCTTACTGGGAAGGATACCTGGTTTCAGAACCATGGCCTCAAGCTAAATGCCAAAAAGTGCATAGTCATCCCCTTTGGGAAAAACAAAGTGCCCACAAGCTACCACATAGGTAGTAATCCACTAAGTACAGAAGAAATAATTAGGGATCTGGGGACCCAAGTAGATAGTAACCTCTCCTTTGACAATCACATTGCCAAAGTGGTTAGAAAAACCTTCTATATAGCTCACCTAATCACAAAAGGGTTCACATCTAGATCAAGAGAGGTCATTGTGCCCCTCTACTCATCGCTAATCAGGCCCATAATTGAGT
This sequence comes from Protopterus annectens, assembly GCF_019279795.1. Classification (NCBI taxonomy): domain Eukaryota; kingdom Metazoa; phylum Chordata; order Ceratodontiformes; family Protopteridae; genus Protopterus; species Protopterus annectens. The sequence goes on along the minus strand of NC_056729.1, from coordinate 735,917,847 downwards.
ACAATGCCCCATTTGGGATGTACCTTACCCGACACCTGCAACAGCTGGAGAGACCTCAGAAATACCTCACCAAGAGGATCATGGGCCTCAAACAGATGCCCTATGCAGCTCGACTAAAGAAACTCCAGTTCTACTCAGTTGCTTACTGCCTACTCAGAGGCGATCTCTGCCTGACGTACAAGGCCATGTCTAACCCGGAATTGTTGGACATGCTCCACCTCAAGAAAACCAAATCCATTAGAGCCACACGGTCCAGGGATTTAAACCCTAACACTACAATAAATAGGACATGCATTCATATCCCAAAGGCTTCCCTCACTCTGGAATAGAATCCCAGTCCATGTTAGGCAGAGCCCCTCGTTGACCCTCTTCAAGAGAAATCATGAGGAGTGGATGGGAAATCGTAAATTTACTCCCGGGATCATGTCTATGGCCCTGCTGAACAGAAGCTCAGGAATCTAGTATAAAAGGGAGGTGAAAGCCAACACATTCTGGCTAGGCTTATAAATGCCCTAGGGCAGATAGCCTAGTACCTACCTATGAACCTATGAATGAGACCTTTGGTCTCAGGTGGACAGTAGTCTCTCCTTTGATAATCACATCTCCACAATAGTCAGGAAATCCTTCTATGTCATACACCTCATCACAAAAGGGTTTTCATCCAGGAAAAAAGAGGTCATTGTTCCCCTCTACTCGGCACTCATTAGACCAATTATAGAGTGCAATGTCCCTTTTGGAATGTACCTCACAAGACATCTGCAGCAGCTGGAAAGGTCACAGAAGTACCTTACAAAGAGGATTACTGGCCTCAAACAGATGCCCTACACTGACCATATCAAAAAAACTCCAGCTTTACTTTGTAGCATATCGCATACTCCGAGGAGATCTCTGCCTAACATATAAAGCTATGTTAAACCCAGAGCTGTTGGACATGCTACACCTAAAGAAATCCCAATCCCTCTGAGCTACATGCTCTAGGGACCTAAACCTTGTCACCACAATAAACAGGACATGTTGGAGGGATAAATTCCTGTCCCAGTGACTTCCTATACTCTGGAACAAGTTACCCATCTATGTCAAGCAAAGTTCCTCATTAGCACTCTTCAAGAAAAATCTTGATGAGTGGATGGGAAATAGGAAATAGACCCCAGGGACCACTTCTGTGGCTCTGCTTGACAGGGGCACAGGAAATTAAATTTCTTGGGTGGCATAAGCCAGGGAACCTTGTTGGCTAGGCTTACTTAGGCCCTTGGGGGGATAGCCTAGTATATACCTGAACCTTGAACCTATGGTAAGAAACTATTGTGGGTGTTCCAGCTGCTGCATATGTCTGGTCAGGTACACAAGTGAGTCACTATACTCAATGATAGGTCTGAAAAAGACCAAATAACATGACACTATGACTTCCTTGGATCTGGATGCCATGCCCTTACTTAAAAGTTGGATGACAAAAAGTGATTTTCTTACTACCTTGTCCACATGTTGGTCAAAGGTCAGATTACTGTCTATATATGTTCCCAGAACACTACTGGGTAAACCTTTAGAGGTGACTTATCGATAGAATAATTCACCTGGGTGGCAGTTTTACAAAAAGGCACTATAATGCATTTTTTGGCACTGAGTTTTAATCTGTGTCTTTGGCACACATAACTTGCATGTGCTTGTCCCTCATGTAAGATGTTTGTGTCATGGGGTGGAGTCTGTGATAGCTCCCAATTTGCACTCACCTGTGAACTTGGTCAGCCAAAGGCCAATGACATCAGTCTTTACCTCCGAGAAGTAGATGCCAAATAGGAGTGATCCCAGCATAAAGCTCTGAGGTACCTCACTGGTGATTGTTCTCTTGTTGGAGGTGGTTTCACCAATCCTGGCTTCCTGGGTCCTGTCTGTGAACCAGCTGGCAATATGGCATTATGCTCAGTTTGGTATTTTGTCAACTATACCCGAGCAGGGTATAGTATTGAACACCTTATCCAGGTCCAGGTAGGTGGTATGTACCATTCCCCCTCATCCATTGCCTTGCTGACCTTCTCAAAGTAGTCCACCAGGTTTCGTTGGCATGACCTTCCCTTGATAAAGCCAAACTGGGTTAGATCCAGTGTTTGAAGGTTGCAGCTGTCTTTGTTGATTATTTCCATGATAATTCCATGGCTTTGCATATTAGACTAATCTGACCAATAGGTCTGTAGTTTCTGGGGTCAGTTGATGGTCCACCCTTTTGAAGAGGGATAACCTTTGCAGTCTTCCATTCTCATGGTATACAGCCTGTTCTGAAGCTGTAGTTGAAAAGTGACTTAAGTCGTTCTAACAGGTCATGTTTCAAGCTATTTAGGAGGCATCCCAGGATATTGGCATTAAGGCTGTTTTTTTTGCCTTAGCAAGTGCCACCAGGACCTTTTCTCTGTTAATAGTTAGGGATGTTATGCTACCTGATATTTCATAGGTGGATACGGGGTGTGGTATGGGGTGAGGGTTGAAGTTTGAGTTGAATTTTTCAGCCAGGAAATTTGCTATGTCGCTCTGGTCAGTGAAGGTGGAACAACTGAACACCAGTTTAGCACAATGATGTGTGCAGCCTGTGAGGTTTTGGACATAGCTGTAGAAAGCCTTGTGATTGTATTTAACCTGTGAAGCTATCTTGACCTTGTAATTGGCCTTGTTGGACTTAATTAGTCCTTTTAGATTCCTGTTTAGTTTAAATGGAGCACTTCTATCATTGTGTGAGCTAACCTTCTTGATTTTAGCTTTGACATTTTTCTTTTTATCTATAACCTGTTAAGGTTAGGATTCCATTATTGTGGTTTGTTTTTAGGGGTTTTGGGACTTATTTCTTGTTGGTACAGCAGCCTCTATATAGCCATTTACATGACTGTAGAGGGTCTCTGTGAACAATTCCGCATGAGTTGCTGGGAATACAGGGATATGACGGGTACTTAATTTTGACAAAATATTGTTTAATAAGATGCAGTTTGCTTTGGAGTAGTTCCTAACTGTTCCAGGATTTACTGGGGTTACTGCGTTTATTTTTAGTTTAAGGGAGCTTTGTGGTCTGACCTCATCAGTGAGGACATAACACAGGGGGGAATGTAGCACTCACCCATATTGGTGAGTATCAAGTCCAAGGGACTATATTATAAACCCAAAAGCTCTAAGCAGTGAACACATGTACATCGACACATAAAGAGCGATGTACAATAACAGTGAAACACGTATTCAGCGAAAGTGAAAACACCGAACGTATTTGTTTAGGCAGCAGCGCATTCGTGGGGATAAAGAAATATATCCTTTTCCCCACTGTAGTGCAATCTCGGAGGTGGTATATTTAAGTAGCGGGGGTATGTTATTTTACTTTTATTTAGTTAATTTCAGTATACCTGCATGGTGCTGTTGGTTAAACACGTTCGGTGTTGTGAATTTCGCTGAATACATGTTTCGTTGTTATTGTTCATCACTCTTTGTGTGTCAATGTACATGTGCTCCCTGTTTAGAGCTTTTGGGTTTATAATATAGATGCCAAGTCCAGCATGTTTGAATCTCTAGTAGGTGTACACACTATCTAGTCATGACTGTCTGTGTTAAAAAGTCAAGGAATTGTTGTGCCCGCGAGTATGAAGCAGTGTATGTCACCCCAGTCTATAAAAGGGTAGTTACAGTCTCCCATGAACAGGGATTTAGTTTAATGGTGAGTGTCTACAGTAGGTCTAGGTACAAACTATGGGATTTTAGTGAAATAGAGAGTGACCTATAGCTTGCGAGGATATGGTATGGGACTTTGTCATGTCTATGGTGATTTGCACATGGATAAATTCTAGGGCATCATCCTTTTTAACCCACCTAGATTTATGCTTGCTGGTAATATAGATTGATGCTAATCTACTTTTTGTCTCTATCTGTGTAGTTGATGGTCAAAATGTGTGGAAGGTACTGAAGCTTTGCACTGCCAAAGTACTTTCTGAAGATATAAACCATGTCTTGGTAATCACACAGATGTCTATATTCTCCATAGTGAGGAGAGCTTGTAGCGTTTGGAATTTCTTGTTTAGGCTGCTAGATTTGAGCAGTAACACCTTTAGGTTTCTTTTGGTTTTATTTGCTATGTCATTAGGTTTGTCAGTTTGGCATTGCTAAAAAGGTTCTAAGGGATTGAATAAAGTTTTATCCAATATTCAGAAGCCTAGGTTAGACGGGTGCAGACCGTCCTTTGTAAAGCAATAAACTGTATTTTGGTGGGCTACTGTTGATTGTGTACTGGTTTCTATAGAGTTGCCTTTGAGTGATCTCTGGGTTTGGCACTATACTAAGTTAGATTGTGCTAAGATTTGATATAAGTGCTGTTATGTGCAAACTAGCTGCTCTAAGCTTGTCTCCTCACAATGCATTTGTTTTAGCTACACTAATTTACAGGTTTCAGTTCTAAGGGTAGTTTTTTAGATAAAGTTTACTTTCTGAGCATGTATGTCTCTACAGGGCACTGCTAACCTCTTGATTGTAAAACGTCAAGAAATATTGCTTGAGACTGTAATGCTACAATAAAATAACTTAACTGAGCTACCTTGACAAGACGATTTCAAGTATTATGGAGCTTTAGAATTATTTAAAGGCGAAATCAACATACAAAGCAAAAGTAAAGCAGTAGCCTTCTAAATATTTAACTGAAGTGCAAATGAATAAAATAAATCTCTTATCTGCAAAGGATAGAGCAGGATTAACTCATGACATCCTCATACTGTGTAAGGGTACCAATCAGATGGGAGCTCTTGGCAAATAAGCAAGGGACAATTTGTTAGAGATTTTTCTAACTGTGTCTGACCTGCAAATTATTAAACTGTTAAACAACAAACCTTTGAACAGATATTACAACTAATCGAAAAATAAAAGGGAGATATTTTTTATAATCTTGGCAACAAGGATGTAATTATAACTAAAGCTGATGAAATGCTTTGGTTTTGTTAGAGCTATGTATGAAAGAAAATGCTTGAATTATTGTCTGATGTCAAACATTACATGCCAGTATCACTTAGTGAAGTAAAAAAAAAGCTTTTTCACTGATAGACATGTTTATTGAAGAATGGTACAGTTGAAGACATTAGGAAGTTTCTGAGAGTAGATAGCCCCAAAGTTAGCAAAATCTTTGGGTTACCGAAGATACACGAAGACTTAGATAATCCACCTCTGAGGCCAATAGTGGCAAGCAGTAATAGCAAAACTGAAGGTTTAGCCATTTTTATTGATAAACATTTGCAAAAAGTGATGGAAAAGGGAAGCTCATATATCAGAGACTCATTTGATTTTTTTAACAAAAACACAACATTTAGAAGTTAGTGAAAAGGCGTTTTAGTGGCATTGGATTTTAAATTCTTATACACATTTATTCCCAATGAGGAGGGAATAGACACAGTAAGGGGGGAGCTGGTTAATTCTAAGCTTTTTTCCACTGATACTATATACTATACAATTAATTATGGAAATAATATACATAATCCTAAGTTTAAACTACTGTGAGTTTAACAACATGTACTGCCAAGCAAATGGGAGTGGCCATGGGTGCTGCAATGTCAGAGTTATTCAAATAATTTGGGTCTATATTAGTGGAACGAAAACTGCATTGTGTGAATTCCTGTTTGGGTGACACACAATGAGCGAATGTGGGAAATATCGAAAGAATGAATGGAGATTGCCATAGGGAATTCTTCCATTTACTTCAATGGAGTGCAATCTCAGAGTCAGTATATTTAAGTAGCGGGGGTGTGGGGGGTGCAGGGGGCTTGCCACATGCATAAAACAGTTAGTAACACTTTACATGTTTTACTTCTTTTGTTTATGGGTTTTGAAATTCCCGGCTTTTGCTCAATGGTGTTTCGCACACTACAGTTTTCAGACTGCTAATACAGACCCAATATTTTTATGCATGTGTGGGAAATGGCACACATTTTCAACAGCATGCATATGAACAACATTCTCTTGTATAAACATTTATTGATAATGTGTTTTTGGTGTGGAGAGGGAGCACTAATGCACTTGATAAGTTTCATAAGCACATCAACTATTTAAGTTTTTTTAGACTAAACCACAGAATACAGTGACACCAGTGTAAATTACTTAGATGTGATGATATTGAAAGAAAATGGTAAACGTATCAGCAAGATATACAAAAACGAAATACAAAACAATTCCTTCTCAGATAATTCTAGTATGCATCTCCCCAGAACCAAGTGAAATGTAGTGAAGGGTGAGTTAAGGAGAGTAAACAGGCTCACCAAAAAGGATGGAGACCTTCTGGAAGAAAGTGAGAGTATATGCAACAGATTTATCCACAGAGGTTATCCAGTGGAGATGGTAGAAAATAAATTGAAAGAAGTATGCAGTGTTAGGAAAAATGAAGTCAATGAGAATGTGAACAACAAAAAGGTGGATTATTGTTTGCCTATTCAGGTAGCAAACAGTATAGAGTCACTAGAGATTAATAAATAATCATCAGAATTTAGAATATTATTAGCAGTTGCTCAGATATAACTAAAACCATTGGTGACAAGCCTATATTTGTACAGAAAAGAGGCAAGAGTTTCAAGAATTTTTTCAGAGAAACTTAAATTACCATTACCATCATAGAGTACAATGCCCCATTTGGGACGTACCTTACAAGAAACCTGCAACAGCTGGAAATACCACAGAAGTACCTCACCAAGAGGATCACTGGCCTCAGACAGATGCCCTATGCAGCTCGACTGAAGAAACTCCAGCTGTAGTCAGTTGCATACCGCCTATTCAGAGGTGATCTCTGCCTGACATGCAAGGCCATGTACAACCCAGAATTGATGGACATGCTCCACCTAAAAAAAACCTTATCCCCTCGAGCCACACACTCTAGGGATCTAAACCTCACCACACCAATAAATAGGACGTGCTGGAGAGATAGATTCCTGTCCCAGAGACTTCCCATGCTTTAGAACAAGATTCCAATCTACATTAGGCAGAGCTCCTTGCTAACACTCTTCAAGAAAAACCTTAATGAGTGGATGGGAAACAGAAAATTTACCCCAGGGATCACTTTGATGGCTCTGCTGGACAGAGGCACAGGGAACTAATCTAAGGGGGTGGCGAAAGCCAACACATTCTGGTTAGGCTTATAAATGCCTTCAGGCAGATAGCCTAGTACCTACCTATGAACCTATTGGATAGCAATGTAAAACAAGGATATTCAAATGTCTCAACTGTAATTTTTGCAATTATTGTACACTGGAATGGAAGAAACAAGGGTGAACAACATGCTGATTAAAATTAGAGACAGATTTACTTGCAAATCTAAGTGTGTTGTTTATTTAGCTCTATGTATGCCTTGTCAGACATTTTATGCTGGTAGAACAAGCAGAGAACTTTACAAGAGAATATATGAGCACAAATATGCAATATCAGCTGGCAATAACAAAAATGGTTTAGGCAAGCATTATATTTTATCCAAATGTACAGTGGATTTTAAATTTATTGTAGTAGATTATGTTGCAAGGTATAACAATAAGTTTGACACTGATGAAGAATTAGGGTGGAAAGAATATGCATGGCAAGTTAAACTTAATGCTTGTTATCCACCAAAAGTAAACAACAATGAAGATTTTGTTGTTTACCTGAAACACAAAGGGTTAAAGCACTAAACTATTTCAATCATATGATTAGGTATTATATAAATACTTTATGATGTTAAATGTATTCAGTCTGAAGAAGTCTCAAGGTTAGAGATGAAAGCACTAAATAGATACTTTTTTTATTGTTTTTATTCTGTGATTATGAAATAAGTTCTGTGTTTTCCTATTCAGCTGTTTTTGTTTTTTCATTTATTAAAATAATAAATCAATGCATCCAGCAGCCCTACCAAATATTTATTCTTCTGGCACATTGGCAATACTCCCTCCAGGAAGGATGAAAGACTGACAAGAGTAACATATTAAATAAAAACACTATTCATTTTGCACCAATCAGAAAGGCACTGAAAAAGCAAATGAATACAAGATATACCAAATGAACCATAAAGTTAAGAAATGTCTTCCAGTTGCATTCCACATTTAATCCAAATGGGACAAAGGTGTGAAAACTTTACAATAAACATATATCATTTAACACTTCACTCTCTTTTGACTTAACTGCACAATTGAGTTAGAAGGCATTTCTTACCTCAAGGGCTTACAGTCTTTCTTTATCTGCTTTTAAGACTGGCATTCTGATTGCAGTAAAACTAATTTTTGCTATCCTTAAAATGTTACCTAAATGTTCCTTTTATCCTCCTTGTAAGGCTTATCTATGAGCCAGGCAAATAAATGTTTTATAGAACTGCTGGTTGTAATGATTCATTAGTTTGCATTTGATATTATTATTTTTTCCTTTTATTTAACTAATCATGCCCAGCAGATATAGTTATAGATATTGTGAGAGACTTAAGGGTACAGTCTTCAACCTGGTTTCAAAGAAGCTTGCTGCTAATGCAAATCTGACCATGTGGAGAGTAGAAGACTTTTTATCCAGGTTTAGAAAACAATGGCATGACAGTTATAGTGATTTGTTTGCCTCATTGTTTCCTGCAACTTCAGAGAATCTTACTGGTAGACTAAAGAAATTGTGTGCAGCACTATATAAGGTATTACATTGGAAAGTAACCTACATTCTGTCATGTTGACCTTAAAAAGTATGTGGAATTTGTTATTACACCAGGAGGGTTACACTATTCAGAGTGATAGCGACGCTATGCAATGAAGTTTATAAAAATGATCAGACTTTTAAAATGGTGGATCGTTGCTGCATGTCATGGCAGCAAGTGGATAAAAATATTAAAACTGAATGTGACATCATACAACAGAATAAGATTGCCACTGAGGTGAAAAAAATCTTCATTCTCAGCTGAAAAACAAGTTTTCTGTTTTGTTATTAAATAATGTGTTGCAGTATACTAATAAGACAATTAAAACTCGCAAGGAAGGTATCACTGAAAGAAAATAAATATGTTAAACAGAGATATAATGGGAAGGGGGTTAATGGATCACAGGATACACACAAGCCATGTTATGGCTCTGTGAGCATCACATTGTCATCTTAAATGTATTTTAGTTTTAAATTACCTTATCAGAGTTCACGTGAGTCTACACTGTTGTTAGAAAAAACATGGGACAGAAAAGTTTAACACTAATGGAGTTGTTTGTAGAGGTCATGGGCAAATGCAATTTCAACCATACAGAAGACATTAAAATAATTTAACAGTCAAGGAAGACATGAGAGAAAGAAACATGCAGTACTAAAAATGTGATTTTTGCAATATTGCAGATGTTACTTATATTCTACAAATGTATTACTAGAATTCAAAATTGGCTAACAGCACACACTAATTTGCCCAGTGTTGGTTGATCACCAAGAATAATAGTGACAACATATCTGAGACACAGTTATAGCTACACTGAGAAAGACCCCTACCAACTCATTACAATGTCTCTAAACTGAACATTGTGCTGTCAGACCTGAACATGCTAGTGTTCTCCCAGTGGGAGAACTGCATTAGACACATACACACACACACACACACACACACACACACACACACACACACACACACACGCGCGCGCGTTCGCACACGCATGCACGCACACACGCACACACATGCACACACACACACACACACACACACACACACACACACACACACACACACACATATCCACTCATCCATAAACAACCCTTCTTTACTAGATCACACTCCTAGAAACACTCACCATATACTTCTTGGTTCAAAACAACACATACCCACCCACATCCAGGATTGCATTTCCCTATTTCCTAACATACCCACCCTATTGCAACCACCCAGGCAGACATACACAGACAGACACAGACAGGCAGACACACAGACAGAAACACACACACAGACAGACACACACATACAGACACACACACACAGACAGACACACACAGACGGACACACACAGACAGACACACACACACAGACAGACACACACAGACACACACAGACAGACGCAGACAGACACACATAGACACACATAGACAGACACAGACACAAACAGACAGACACACACAGACAGACACAGACAGACACACACACTGGGCTTTGCATTTGTTGATCCTACATTGTCAGAGCAATATGGACACTGCTTTGACTTTTTTAAACAAGTTCATATTACATTTGTTTAAATATTTTGTGAGGGTTAAAGTAAGGAAAGTTTGTTATTTTAAAAATTAACACGTTGGTTCCATTGGGTTTAAATTTAGAATAGAACCAGAAGGTGCTTTTTATCTGTTTGAAATATTTATTTCAGATTTTCATTATTTGTTTTAAACACCCCAGATTCAGTAAACTTCCATGCAGGAATAGCTTATTCCTGCACGGAAGGGACCGTTCATGTGCAGCATGGCAGCGTGCCATGCATATTCATGAAGACATGCTGCTATGCTGTAATACAGACATGGTTCTGTGTACAAGTGCAGGGGGGTATCTGAGAGCAGTGCTGTCACAATACACACACCCCCTGTACACTAGAATTGCCGTACAGCAATTTAAATAGAGCAAGATCACTTGTAACACCTCACAACCCATCAAGGTAAGAAATCTGAACAAAGCCATAAGGGACAATTGTCTCTACAAAGCAAGAAAGTTGATAGAATAACAGGTTTAGCTTTAGCATACATTTTCGGCAGGGTATGAAGTATAAAATACACACCTCCCAACCTGTCAGAGTAAAAAATCTGGACAAAGCCATAAGGGGCATTGTCCCTACAAACCCAGAAAGTTGCTAAAATAACAGGTTTAGCATTAGCATGAATTTTCGGCAGGGTATGAAGTATAAAATGCACATCTCCCAACCTGTCAGAGTAAGAAATCTGGACAAAGCCATAAGGGGCAATTGTCCCTACAAACCCAGACAGTTGCTAGAATAACAAGTTTAGCATTAGCATGGATATTCTGAAGGGTATGAAGTATGAAACACAACAAATACATTTTTTTCACATATGCAGTAAAGTTTAAACATAGCTGCGTGTGTGTGCCTGTTGCTTAGCCCAGATGAAATGTCACGATAAGTTAAATAGCAATAGACAACCACCATAAGCATAAATGCAATAATGTAGTCGTTAGAGTGTATGCCTTGCATGTAGTCATTCACAGTTTGAGCCTCCCCAAAGCCATTTCCATTTTGTATGCGTAAACATTACAATTTTAATTTATTTGTATATTTATGTAGGAAGTAACTTATATTTCTCAACCAGAGTAGTGTATTAGGCACAGATGTGAGGTGGCAGTGTAATAAAGTAGTGAAACCCCCATATAAACACAAGTGCCCCATACAGTATAGTCACACAAGAATAAATGTAATTACAGCACGTTGGGGGATGTCAGGGAAGGTAAACCAATTTATATTATGCAATGAATAATGAATCAATCCCAGGCAGGTGGTAGTCCAATAAAATAAAACATAAGCAATGATAAGTATTGCACAGCTATGCTGACTGGGTGTAAGCACTGTGTACATATGAATGCTAAGCAATCAGTAGCCCAGCTAAGTGGATTTGCTCATTGGTAAGCAGTGCTGAACCTGGCCCTTTATGCACTGCTAACCATAGCTAACCAGGTTTGCCTGTAGCTTAGCTTAGCTCAGCATAATCAAAACAATCCAATTACAGCAAAGGGTGGAAAATCAGCCATATTTAAACCCCACAGGTGGGAATACAGCTCATAACTGGTTGTAGCTCCCCACTGTAGTGGTTTGGCAGGTGTTGGAGAGGGCATGCACTTTCGGGTGCAGTGCTGGGGCATACTGGAGTTCAAGGTCATGGTAGGACTCCTGGTAAAAAAAATGACATGAGACTGCTGCAGGACCAGTACCAGGGCTCCCAGTAGAAAGTGGAAGCCTGGGAAAGTCTAGCCCATGATCTCACCAGTGCCACTGGTATCACTCGGACTGGTGAGCTGGTCCGGCACCACTATGCCAACTAGAAATGGTGGAAGGTGGAGCTCTTGGAACAGTGGGTCCAAGAAGCAAGAAAGAGGGGTGATGTCCCAGCAGTGTGTAAGTATTCATAGCAATAACTGTTTCCCAAAGACCAGCCTGTGTATGTGATGGATAGGTATGCCTAAATGTTTCTCTATTTTCATTACAGCTCCAGCTGAGTGGGCTGCTAACCAGGAAGCTCATGCCAGTAAGTTGCAAAGGCTGCGTCGTGAGGCTGGTGAGTAACAATCCTGCTTGTAGTAGTGATATCAAATAAATATAAAAGAGCAGAATGTCACCTGGCAGTATAACAAATGTGTATGGTTTGTACTGAATAAACCAGACAATGTGACAGTAATAGTCCCATATAGGTCATATTTAAATAAAACTGTAACTACCTGGCTATAAAGTTCTAAATCCTGGACTGGTTGTGTTTACCCTGGTATTGATGGCATGAAATGTTGCATTCACCAACATCTGATATCTGAATAGTAATGTTGTGTTGACTACTGTTTCCCACACTGTGCAACATAACAAATATATCTAGGAATGTCTGGAATGTTGTAATTACAAGGTCAGATTCCACAACCAAGAGAGACTTAGACAGAAAAACACTAAAGGAAAAGACAGCTTTTTCTCAGTAGCTCACTCTGATGAAGCACAAATTGTTGTATTTTAGCAACCACAGCCATGGTTCGAATCCTGGGAGTGGAAGTAAGCTGTATGCATAATTTCAACTAGAATTTTGTGAATATGTGTCATAACAGTCAATGTTAACAAACATTCCCCCCACAGGTCTTCTAGGTAAGATAAGTAGAAAGTATCTATAAGATGGTTGAATTATAGACTGTGTACAAACATACCACTGCCCAAACCAAGGCCATAGTGTATTGTAATAATACCTGTAGAGTAATGCTTAGAGCAATGATCATTGAAGTTATGAGTACTGCAAGGATATACAAGTTGTTAATTGACATCCCCCCCCCACACACACACACACAATATATCTGCAACAATAATCTAAACACACAAATCAATGGGCATGTTTTACACCAAACCTACTTTTGGGACATATGTCCTATTGTTCAACAAATATTGAAATGTGTTTCTGTTAATGTTCAATGACTGTCTAAAGAACTACTGTTCCCTGTTTACTTACTAAAGCAAGGCAAGATGAAGTGTGTTGAGTTACTCACTACAGCAAGGCAAGATGAGAGAGAGGTGTATAGTTGTGTGAGATATCTGTGAGAGATCTTTGCTGTCAGGTTCCAAAAAACAAAATGCTGCTGCGAGAGTTCCGTAACATCTCTCACTAATATATAAAGAATCATTTTAGTGCTGATTATAGAATTACATCAAACCTGGTCACTTGACTTTGGAACACTACACACAGAGCTTTGCTAAGATCTGCTGCAGCATCTGAAAGCTATAAAACAATTCCAAAAACTTCCAGCCACCCAGATTAACAATCAGTTCTCTCCTAAGAATGATACTATAAGATTCCTAGTCCTGTTTATTCCAGACATTTTTGTCTCTGGCTACAGTCAGACCTGTAAGATAAAGTCTTTAAGGTCTAACCCAAAACATTTACATTTTCAACCTATTTTTTTTTTCAAAATTAGCTGGACTGAGATTAACCTCTTCCCTTCCAGAATTCTCTGTTAAAATGTGTACATTTAATCAGTTAGTAATACTGTCTGACATACTTGCATATCTCTTTTCTGTGAAGCAGGACCCATTGTTAATATATTTTTAACACAAGCGACTTTACAAATACATTTTTAACATAAGGATCTGTACAAATCAATGTGATAGTCAAAAAAACATAACATTCTTTACAAAACTACATCAAGCTATGCTGGCATATGTTACCCATGCACTACCCTACTCTCCCTGGCACAGATGGCACTAGCTCATATAATAGCTTAGATGACATCATGGAATTAGATATAAAGTGGCAGTGTCTATTATTCCTGAGTAAACATTTTATTTATTAATTAATTTATTTTACATTTGTTTATCGAGAAAGTCTGACTGGACAAAATGTCCTTTTTCAGCGGACCCCTGGGGAGAAAAGCTCCACATTTATAAATAACAGTACGATACATATACAACATACAGATTTATTTATTTATTTTGCATTTGTTGACAGGGAGAGTCCAACTGGATTACAAGTCCATTTTCAGTAGAGGCCCGGGGAGAAAAGCGCCAAAAGAACAATTTTTTACAAGGACAGACTTTTGACATACAATTTCCATAGAAGAGACTTTGACATACATATTAACTAATAGAGGATACAAATGTTGATTTCAAAAGCCATTTCCCAAGAAATGCTTACGCAATACTGTTATAAAACTTAAAACATATTCATCTGCTCTGATGAGGGCCTCACTGTATTAGAGAAGTAATTCTTAAAAGAATGGCATGTAAAGCAAAAAGAATATTTGCCTTTAGCTGTGGTGAAAGACAAAGAACTAGCTTTATGAAGGAGGAATCTGTAGAAATTGAGGTTAAGCTAAAAACAAAATAAGTTTATGAGTTAAAGCTTGTCACGTCACATGAATTGAAATCAGTGTAAGCACTTGATGTGTATGAGGAAGTGGGAAGAAGATGAACTGTGTGAAATATGCAGTGTTAAATTAACATTTGGTGAGGAAGTATGGTATACCAAAGTATTGTATGCCATGAAGAGGAGAGAGCCAATACGGAGCATGAAAGGCTTGATAAAGGGAGGTTTGAAAAGAGTTTTGTATATGTGTGTTTATGACAAATTGCAAGCACTGAAGTATACCTAATCCCCCCAGATGGAATACTGAGTGCTGAAATTGTATTTCTTAAAACACATTTAACAGTTGTTTATTAGCAAAATGATCTGTTGATTACTATTACAAATATTAATACCCAGTAAAGTTTTTATATCATCGAATAACATTTGGTGTAAGCTTTGTGCCATTTAATTTTCAAAGACTACTGGAAAACTTACTCAAGGACTTGACCATAGTTGATTATTTGGTTGATTTGTTAGAGGTAGAAAGTATTCGTATCAGTAACTTAACGTGTTGCAACAACTGCAAAACGATAGACTAAGTTAAAACGAATTCAATTTATGTAAGTATTTATTTATGTATTTGTTTACTTATTTACATTTGTTTTTATTTGCTTACTGGAGTAAAGGATTGATCCATTAAGGACCCATGTCAGACATTGTCCAGGATATGACTGGATAGAGAAGCAGTTAATTATAGTCATTTGCAAGTAAATGGATGGAAAACTTATATGCAAGTTCGGCCAACTATAACGCATTAAATTTTATATGGGGAAATAAACAGCAGATGAGAAAGATATTACATACATAGTTTGAAATACAAATCATAAAAAGCCTAAGGTATCATAGAGACAATAGAAAAAATGCACGTTGTGAATAAAAATATAGAAACAAAAATAAAAGAAATATGCATGAAGACTTATGGCAGCAGTCTTACTAACAGTAAAAGAGTTAAAAATCAGTAGCCAAGCTTTGCAAATTACACACTGAATATCTAAGTCATTTTCTGGTCTGAAAGAAATTACATCTCCTTGAGAAGATGAAGACCACTCAAGAGGTGCCTCTACCAACATATGAAAAAGCTCAGGTGTATCCTGGTTTGATTAGTTGCTTTGGTAAATTGTTGCTTAACCAAAGTGTAGTGTTGTCTGTAGAGGATGATGAAAATGAGTGTGTCATGGCAGTAGACATTACTTCAGCACAATACTTACAGAAAATGCAAAAGAATTCTGACCTGTTATAATGTGTCAATACTCTATGATCAAGAGATTTCAAGTTTCCCTCACTTGTGGTGTCTCAGCGTATAACAAAGGTGCAGTGATTCAGCACATCATACTTTAGGTGGATGAATGACCAATTTATGGTGAGAAAATCATTCTTTAATTGAGAAGAAATAAATTGCTTTAATTTTTGGAGTAGAAGTTCTAGCAATATATTTGGGGGAAGAAGCCACCTCTGTGGCATAGAGGGATAAAGCCCTGACCATGTTGCAGATAACCTGAGTTGTACTAGTGAGTCAGATACATGTAGTCTGTGGCCAGAGAGAATGGAAATGACCTGCTGTTCAGCCATTTGCCCATCCTGGGGGGAGGCAAACAGCTCTGTTTCACCACATGAGCACTAGGTGTTACCCAGTAAAATATGATCCTGCTGAGCCCCTGATATTACAATGCTTCTTGCACTGGCAGTTGAGGAGAGCCTAACATGTAAAGGCAATTTTTTTGTTGAGACAATGGAGGAGCTCAGATGATCTACAGAGAATGGCAGAAGTATTCCCAGTGAGAGAAGATAACCCCACCCCACCCCAAGGAGCAGCAAGCTGGTCATCTCCCAGCATTGATTCTTGCTGGAGAATGTGGAGATGATCAGTATTACTGTTCAGGAGCAAATTCGCTATAGGGCGCTAGTTTAGCCCAGAAAAATCTGGCCATCATACTTCAGAACAACCAGACTATTAGATGACAGTAGTGTAGCCATCAGGCAAGGCCTGTGGTGAGCAAACAAAGTGTCTCAGAGCTATAAATTCAAGTTGATTATTGACCACAGACCTCTATCACCATTGTTTGAAGAGTACAAGAGCTTATCTGTCTTGTCAGAAACATGATATAAGAGATGGGGAATAATATTGTCAGCCTACAATTATCAACTAGTAGACATAATTTCCAAAAGTCATGGAATTATTGATGATGCATCTAGAGTGCCATTACCTGCAGCCTTGGATAATGGTACAGAAGGATTCATAAGACAAGTCTGAAGACCTATTTCAGGACATTCTTGCTAAACAGATTTAATCATATAAGTCAACAAGAACTGGCCATGAGTTGTCATGAGTGTTTTGTCATGATGGGCTTATCAGACCTAATAACTATGAATACTGCTGACAACTTGAAACTGTTTTTCGGAAAATTGCTCCAACCCTCAGTGGAAAATGGATGCATCTAATGGAGCACATAAGTAATAGTTCCGTAAAAGTTAAGAAGAGCTGTATTGGACAAACTATGCACAGGTCACCCTGGTATTATTAAAATAAAAGTAATAGTTAGATGAGCAGTTGGGTGGCCTATACTAGAAGAAGAGACTGAAGCAATGTGCAAAGCTTGTGTATGCAGATAAGAGACTGATACAAATAAAACAGCAAATGGCCAAAGAGTATGTCAAGCTCTTTTTATAAAGGGTACTGTGATCATGTTTTCAATGAAAATCACTCAGATGGAAAGACATATTTTGTTCCATGAAGAGCTTGACTGGTACTACATACCTACAATAACTACATATCCCAAAACTGTACCAACCTCTCAAGATATAACTGAACATTTAATATTATGAAATGAATAAGAATTTTATATTTGGATAAATACTGGAACACATGTTTATCTTTAGGACAGCTGACCCAACAAATTGGTTGATAGTGATGATTAGAAATGTGCCCCATATGGTAAAATTTTACCTCTTCCATGTCTTTTTTAGTAGCAGAAATCTAAGTTTGTTAAACATCATACTCTGTGGCTCTCTTTCCTCTAGGCTAAAATTAAGTTCTTTAAGGTTTTAGTTTTAAATTTTTGGTGCATCTCTTTTTATTGTGTCTATATTTAATCTCAACTTGATTGTTTGTTATATTATAGTAGTATTCATTTGGCTGTTTTAGGGGTACCTAACATTGTGGAAAGTGTGTGTTTTTATCTGCCTACATTCATATTTTATTATTCTATGCTTAATTATGGTATTTGCATATTCAAATGTTTAGATTATGGTTTTCCATGTAGCTTAATATTTCACATATCAGAAAGTTCTTAACATATGTTAGTCCAAAAGAAATTAGTGCTGAGCACAGAGCACTGAGGATGCCCTACAACATAAGTACAGCAAAGACAATTCCATAAAAATAAGACAAAAGGCATATATGATACTATGGAATGATGTATAATTGTAACATAAACAGACCTATTCCCATTTCTGAAAAATAACATTTGTCCTTTACCGAAATAAAAAGTGACAAAATTAGATGGTAGAGCACACCATTAAATATGGACAGACATAGTGGAGTCCATTTATTTAAAAACATGTGGAATATGCAACAACTGGGGCAGAAATGCAGTGCCCCAAAGAAGCCAATAGGCAGAGGTAATGCAGGTCATGACAGAGAAAAACCTGCAAATGCATCCAGTAGTTAGAGGATACCTAACACAGTGATGAGCCAGATTTCAAGTATGCTAGTTCTCTGATCAGGAAGTTATAGATAGATGTAAGTTAGAGAGCTGACACAGACTGGATATGGGATGTGTGCACCCCACAAGTGCCCACAAAATCTGAGAGGCAGCCCATACTATAAACTAAGGTATGCCTGTGTCTAGGTAGACTGACAACTGGAGCATTTAAGTGACACCTGGGTGATTCTTTAAACGTGTCCCAGACAGCCACAAGCTGTATTTTAGAAAGGGTCCTAGCAGTCATGTGCTACAAGGCAGACAAGTGTTTATATTTCCTGTGCAAGCCAAAGGAGCAACAGACTGTCATGGAAAAGTTCTGTGCTATTGCTCTTTTCATCCTTGCTCTTGGTGCAATAAACTGCACTTCTATGCCAATAAAAGGCCCTAGCAGGGAAGATATCAAGCAGTACTAAACCCAGAAGAGACAGACTTCACTCAACTGTCAGCTAATGCATTCGGCAGATATCTTCATAATAAGTCTCATTGCAGCATATTTCCTAAGTATTCACAGCACCTCCATATGGAGAGAGACTGTCCTAAAGGCAATAATTAAGGATGAGAACATCACTGAGTAACTACTAGTAGGTAGTCAACTGACTCATTCCCTGTATAAGACTGTTTATTACTAAGACATTCTTCTGATGTACTGACCTATTCATGCCAACAGGTGATTGTGGTTATCCACTGAAGCCATGGCTTATGACCCCATCAGAACCCCATCCATTCCTGCTGAGGACACATTCAATAGATCACACACACACACCATGACACAACAGCAATGAGTGAGTATTTAGCATGCTGAAAGCATGGTTCAGGTGTCTGGATACATCTAGAGATGCACTGCAGTACATAGCACAGAAGGTTGCACAGATGGTCACTGCCTTGCCATTTTGCACACTGTAACATCTAAACATTGTGACACAACAGTTCAAGGTATAGGTGTTTTAACTCAATAACCCCAGTCTGCTGAACAGGAGCAATAGGAGACACCACCAGATAATGAGGATGACACAGGTAAGTTGCCAACAAGGCATGGGTGGTGATGATTGCACCTATATATGCGAGCACACAACTCAGCAACATCTAGTTCAGAATTTTGAGTCTTGACACATTGCAAGTACATGAGTATACAGACTATCATGTGATGGCAACCCATACCCATGTGTAAAGTGCTACCACATGCAACAATCACATGTATATGCATCTGCTGTACATGGGACCCATCATACATAAACATATTACTCTATAGTATACATGTGAAGGGTGCACACATACACACACTGGGGAAGACGCATATTATCTGCAGAATGGATGTATCAACAATACTGGGGACATGCTGTGTGTTTATGTACCTTGCAAATTGTATACCCATCTGTGATTGTGATATTGGATGTATAGATGTATACTAATCATGAAATCTTGTGTGGAAAGTATGGAGTGTAACAATAAAGATTACAGCAATGTGGCTGGATGAGTCAAAATGGTAACCGTCATCATACACTTAAATTGTGAAGACATGCATAAGTAGATAGACACTGCAAAAACTTAAATTTGTGCACACACTCAAATCAACGCAGTACATGTCCCCTGAGAACATTCTCCAGAATGACATAATGTGGGCTAACTACATATGAATATTTTCATAAGTGCAGCATGTCAACATCAGATTATGCATGAAGGCTGCAGAAAATTTGGGTTGTTTGTGACATGTGCACTATTGTATAATAAGTGTCATATACACAGCTTCTTACCATCTATAAAATTATTCAGCATCCATCTGCCTGTCCAGTACTAAAAACATTCTACATAAAGATGTTCCCAGTCAGTCATTTGTAATCCATTGACCAAAAACTCCTGTCTATCTACAAACCTATCCAATTTGCTGGGCATTGCCTGCACACATGCAAGGTTGCTAAGGCCTGGAACTCCTTACCTGTATCTATCAGGTCAATACCCTCCCATCTTTCAAAATGACTCTGAAAGACTTTGTAAATAAAATCTGGCTTTGTTCTTGCTCAATACCAGGATAAACTATCCTTAAATGTGAACCAGTACCTTTTCATTCCTTATGCCTCCTTACTCTCCTTTCTTCACTTACTCCCTTGCTTCTATCAAATTCTCTTCCCTCACCTTTTCTCATAAGCCATAATCTTGCTTTACCTCACTTCATACTGCATTTCCTGTTTGTATTAGACTAACTTACCTTTAATTTTTCTACAAACTGTCTAGAATTTCTATAAATATTAAATGATTGTCATATAACTTGTATTGATTCTTAACCAATGTTTTCATATTATCAATATTTATTTATAACTATTTAAACTACAAATGTTTTTGTTTTGTTTTTGTAGATTGTAAAATTATTGTTCTTAAAATGTTTTGTAATAGTTTGTAGCTTTTCTCCTCAGGCCTCTGTTGAAAATGGGCATCTACCCAGTTGGAATTTCCTGGTAATCAAATGTCAATAAATAAACATATGTGTCAACTGCACTGCTGTGACACATCAGACTCTGTACACAGAAAGCTCTACATTATGTACTATCACCAGAAAAGTAGAGCTTATTA
>NC_056729.1:735884552-735892052 GCF_019279795.1 Protopterus annectens | reverse complement strand
CCTAAGTCCTACACAAATTTAAACGGACATACTGCATATACAGACACTAACTACAAATGTCCTACTGCAATATCGTAATTATGACATTACCCCTTTAAATTTCCAACTAC
Organism: Protopterus annectens; assembly: GCF_019279795.1. Classification (NCBI taxonomy): domain Eukaryota; kingdom Metazoa; phylum Chordata; order Ceratodontiformes; family Protopteridae; genus Protopterus; species Protopterus annectens. The sequence goes on along the minus strand of NC_056729.1, from coordinate 735,891,942 downwards.
TGACACTCAATATTCTACACATTCCGTCTTCTGACTTTCGATCTTCTACACTTTCAGGATTTTAAACTTTCGGCTTTCCGGTCTCAATCTTTTAGTCTTCGTTCATGTGGGATTTTGATAATTCAAAGGAGATCCATTCATTTATACACATTTACATCTATATATATATATATATATATATATATATATATATATGTATGTATATATATATATATATATATATATATATGTGTGTGTGTGTGTGTGTGTGTGTGTGTATGTATTTAAGGTTAGTAAAGGCATGCTTGGTATGTGCAACACTATGGTACTGGTCATGTACAGCAGAAACAACCTGCTCTACAGTGAGTATGATACTTGCCATACTCTTTATTTTTGTTGTAAAATGGCAGCCATGATTTCTGCACACCCACATTTCTGTCATGCAGTAAAATCTCTATATAGCTCTACAGCCTGTGTATCACAATACAAGCAGATGAATATTAAATAGTGGCATTTACATAACACATCATGTGACTATTCACCATGTAAAGAAGTAGGGTCAAGATGGAGAGATGATAAGTCAGCAAGCAAAGTAGAGTAGTATTGCTGAAATTGAATTCATCCTCAAGTCTTGGTGAGTACCTTCATGAGGTGGACCCTGTTTTTCACAAAATCTCACAAAGACAACACTGAGAAATATACTGTATTTTATATAGCATATATCATGGAGAGAGGTATGTCAAAAGTTAAAAGAGGATAGCTGGGCGTACAAGACCCAGGATAGAAACGTGCCCAACCCTGATAGGTGCTGGCACCAGGACTGGCAAAAAAAGACAGTGTAGATCCCTCAAAATACAGAAACATTCCTACAATGGGACCAAGTCAGAAGACCAGATATCCATGGAAAACAGAATATTTAATTAACTTCACTTAGCACTTTCGTCTAGAAGATACAAAAGACTTCTTCAGAGTAAGAAAACATTCAAAATATACACCCATAAATACCCTTCTCTAATCAGTTATTCACCTAGGAAACAATTAATTAATTAGCCTTATATAACACAAATACACCAAATGTAACCATCCTAGATCATAAAAAATTGTAAACCATATTCTGAGAAATTAAAAAGTCACGTAAATATAAAAACTATATTTGGTAAGATTTTAATTTTAAAACACTACCAATAGACAAATAGCCATTCAACCCTGGGTGCTGGTTAGCATTTAGCTTGAGTTGCTACAGGAGTTCCCTATATTCTAGGAGATCCTCCCATGGTCCACTTCTCCCAGTTTTAGAGACCATGTCCAAACCAACAAATAAAAAATAATGTCCACTGTTGCTACTAATATGTTTGGCTAAAGAGTTGTTGAGCTTATTTTTTCAAATGTCCAAGGAGTGTTCATAAATAAGCTCCTTGAACTTGCGCCGGGTCTTTCCTATATAAAACCCTGGAAAAAGTTGGCACAAAGGCAGATACACAATAACAGTAGTGTTACAGTTACAATAAAAGGTTCCCTTAATTCTATGACCAATTACCTTCACATTGTCTGAGACCAGTATATATTTACTCTGGGGGCAAGCCCCGTATTTGACAGTTCCTGTTTTCTTCTGTGTAGAAAAACAGATATTGTCTCCCTGTTCTAAATAGTTTTTTATTGTTTTCCCCTTTTTATAAACAATCATGGGTTTGTCATCAAACATACCCATAGTGTTATTAAACAGGGTGAATGTGCCCCAGTTCTTATAAAAAAAATTGACGAATGTAGGCATCCTTGTTGTAAAATTTAGTGATGAATGATGTAATGTAATCTCTACTTAAAGCTTGTGTTGCATTAGAAACCCCCCCCATTACCTGTGGTGGGGTATTTATAAGGGGGATGATTTCACCTGCATTCCTTTTGTTTGTAATATCATACCTCACAGAGTCTGTAAGGGTTCATAGTTTCATAGGTAGGTATTAGGCTATCAGCCCAAGGGCCTATAGAAGCCTAGCCAAAAAGGTACCCTGGCTTTCACCCCCCACGAAAATTATTTTCCTGTGCCCATGTCAAGCAGAGCCACAGAGGTGATCCCTGGGGTGAATTTCCTATTTCCCATCCAATCATCAAGATTTTTCTTGAAGAGTGCTAATGAGGAGCTTTGTTTGATATAGATAGGTAGTTTGTTCTGACTATGGGAAGTCTCTGGGACAGGAATCTATCCCTCCAGCATGTTCAGTTTATTGTGGTGACAAGGTTAAGATCCCTAGAGCATGTAGCTTGGAGGGATTGTGATTTCTTTAAGTGGAGCATGTCCAACAGCTCTGGGTTTGACATAGCTTTGTATGTTAGGCAGAGATCTGTGACAGAGTAAAGCTGGAGTTTTTTGAGACGGTCTGTGTAGGGCATCTGTTTGAGGCCAGTAATCCTCTTTGTGAGGTATTTCTGTGGCCTTTTCAGTTGTTGTAGATGTATTGTGAGGTACCTACCAAAAGGGGTGTTGTACTCTATAACGGGCCTAATGAGTGAAGAATAGAGGGGGAACAATTACCTCTTTTCTCCTGGATGAGAAACCTTTTGTGATGAGGTGTGCCACGTAAAAGGATTTCCTGACTACGGTGGCAATGTGATTATCAAAGGAAAGACTACTGTCTACCTGTGTCCCAAGGTCTCTTATCACACTTTCAGTGTTAGGTAGACTACCACCTATGTGGTAGCTCATGGGTACAGAGTTTTTACCAAAGGGAATGGCAATGCACTTTTGGCATTGAGCTTGAAGCCATGGCTTTGACACCAGGCATATGTCTCAGTGAGGCCCTTTTGTAGGATTCCACATCATTAGGAGTTTCAATTATGGCTCCTAGTTTGCAGTCATCTGCGAAATTCATTAGCTAAAGACTGTCTGTGTTAGCCTGTACTTCAGAAAAGTAGATACCAAACAGGAAAGGATCCAGGTGTGAACCCTGTGGTACACAACTTGTCACTAGTCTGAAGTTGGATTTGGAGTCTGCTACTTTCACAATGTGGGTTCTGTCAGTGAGCCATTTGGCAACCCATCTTGTGACATAGGGATTTATACCTAGTTTAGTGAGTTTATCTATAATTCCAGAGTGGAGGATGGTGTCAAAAGCCTTTGCGAGATCTAGATAGGCTGTGTGAATCACCTTACCCTCATCTACGGCTTTGGTGACTGCTTCAAAGAAGTCAATCAGGTTTAGGAGACATGATCTGCCTTTTACAAACCTGAACTGGGTGGGGTCCAGAGTTTGTAGATTATCAATGTATTTGTTTATAAGTTCCATGATGATACGTTCCATGGCCTTGCAGACCAGGCTCGTTAGGCTAATGGGCTGGTAGTTCCTGGGGTCCGTGGTGGCTCCACCTTTGTGGAGTAGGATAACCATTGCTGTGCGCCTTTCAGTGGGCACAAAGTCTGAGGTGAGGCTATGATTGAACATGGTGCTTAGGTGGGATGCCAATTCATTCTGTAGTTCATGTAGAACGCAGCCTGGGATTTTGTCAGGTCCCATGGATGCTGTGTTCTTAGCTTTGGAGAGTGTAGTTTTTACCTGTGCAAAACCTTTATTATTAATGCTCCTAGCAATAACAGCCATCAGAGATGTATCAAATGTTGCTATCTGCAAAATGTTAAAATTTTGACCTAGCAAAAATCTTGCCTAGAGTTTGTCAAATACTGCAAAATATCTGCTGCAAAAATTCTCTTCTTTCATCTTGACAAATGCAGACCATCCTGTCTGAACACGTGCCCAAAACTAGGCTTGGATGCTCTACACATTTCTAATTTTTAAAACAAGACATTTTTTCTATGTAGCTAATTACCCAAAAAATCTTTTAATTCACAATGACCTGATTATCTTTTCTATATGTGCTTTCTGAAAAATATGTCCTAACTCCAGTACAAGCTATACTATCTAGCAGGGCTGTCAGTTCCTGACTAACAGTCAGAGAATCTTTGTTGGTTACATAATTTGTACCAACATGAATTAAAACAGATCCATACTTCCTTACATTAAGGCATTCCAAGGCTTGTTTCACATCTTCTACTTTTGCTCCTGGCAAGCATAACACTATTTAGTATTTATTATCATTTCTGCAAATATAAGTATCAGTTCCTCTAATAATTTTCATCTCCAATTACAAGAATATCTTTGCTGGCCAGCTCTGAAGAATCTTTAGCTTTTAATACAGTAATATCTGCTCTACTAATTGTTACGAAGGATAGATCTTCATCACCATTAGTCTTATTAATCCCACTGTTTTCATTGTGCATTAAATTCTCATCCAGCTGGTATTGTAAATCCACAGCTTGAGCCATGTAGTCAACATCTCTTCCTCTTCTTTTTTCTTACAGTAATTTTCTTCAGTCCTTCCACGTTCAGTTCTGATTTCTTGCTTTTCACCTACCCCTTGTCTCTTTTTTCTGCCTTCTCTGTTGGAAAAATTATGCCTTTTTCTGTAGACTGAAGGTTTTCTGATAGAAAAATATCATCATTCCCTGTAACCAGTGTGTTACATAACAAAGCAGTGTGCTTTTTACTAAGTGTTCTCTTTCCTTTACAGTCATTAATCAGTTACTTTTTCTTCCTTGTTACACATATTGAGAGGGATATACACACACCCACACACACACACACACATACACGCACACACACACACACACACATATATATATATATATGTGTGTGTGTGTGTGTGTGTGTGTGTGTGTGTGTGTGTGTATTTACACATATATATTTATAGGGTCTATATTAGAACATCGAAGTTTCAGAACTTCAAATGTTCTAATATCGACCCCTAGTAACCGAAAACTGATAACATCGAAAATTCAGAACAGTGAATTTTTTCCTAGGGAAAAAATTCACTGTTCTAAAACATATACACACAACACAAACACACCAAACAAACAGCAATCCACATACATACACCTAAAATCTTACATCTAAGCCTACACTAAACTGTAAATACACCACAATCTACCCACTTACCTTAACCGAAACCCTAACCTTAAGGTCCGTCACTATCGCACACACACCTCACCCGTGCCCTAACCCTAACTCACCTACCCCACCCTAACCCTCACATCCACACATTCACACACTTACCTGACCCACGCCCTAACCCTAACTCACCTAACCCGCCCTAACCCTCATGTCCACACAATCACACACTTACCTGAACCCGACCCATAACTTTCTACCACAGAGCTGAAAATAGCGAAGCGACTGGAACGGACAACCAAATTCTTTCCCTAGGAAAGAATTCTGTTTTCTGAACCTTTGCTATTTTCAGCTTTCACTTATTAGGGGTCGATATTAGAACATTCAAAGTTCTGAAACTTCGATGTTCTAATATAGACCCATTTATACATATGTGTGTATTTGTATATGCACTGCAGTAATGGCTTTTCTTAGAATGCCTGTAACTGCCCACAGTGCTGAAAGAATGGTCACTAGGGCTTAGTTGTTTATGTATATATCAAATTCTAAAAACAAGCAATACTCAAAACAATGTTAGTATTACTATACACAAAGTCTTGTAATGATATATTTAAAGGGATGGCTGTACAATACAATACTTTAAGAAGCTCTTCATGTTGAATTTCAGCAAATGAGTCTATTTTTGTTTATATGTAGCTCTATTAAAAGTAAGTGAGTGGAGTATGCAGCATGTGAAACTTACCTTTTGCTTCATCATATCTACTTAGTGATTTTTAGGGGGAACAGGGTAATAGTTTTGTGATGTGCAACTGCAAGCAACAGTGGAAACTCCAATTAGCTCTTGCTTGCTTGAATTGGGTTTTCATGATTCTTCTTCCCTGCATGGAATGACAGCTGGCAGCATACTGGCAATGGATAGCAAGTACAGTAACACAATGACTTGCAGAGCACACTGAGTCACTGTTGACATAATCATCATCGTATATGTGTGGTAGTTAAAGAAAGTATTGCTCATCCCATTTTTGCACTGCAGCTTGGAAATGCCTCATTTGGTAGGGCATGCAGAATTATTTTTCACATAAATCATTGTAATTATTTTGGGAAGGTAAATAACCTGAGATGATGGACATCTGAGGTAGTGAGGAGTTTAACAGATGTACTAGATCAACTTCTATGTTTGAGGAAAAAGAGATCTTACATGTTTTCATTACTAGAGCATATTGTTGCACAGCAGTGATCAGGAGCAGTGTAATAATGTGCAAGGAAAACAGAACAGCAATGACTCTAACAAGGGTAGGTGGAGCTCAGCTTTATATACTTGTGAATAATCAAGGAAAGCAGGGAGCCATGGTGGTGCAGTGGTTAGCATTTCTGTATCCAAAGAAAAAGTTCTCTGGTTTGATTCTCAGTTGGGGTGCCTTCTGTGCATATTCTGCACGTCCTCCCTGCAGTTGTGCAGGTTTCTTCTCAGTGCTCCAGTTTCCGCCCATATTCCAAAGACATGCTGCAGGTGTATTGGACCTAGGTATAAGTGTGTGCCTTCTGTGGAAACCTGACACTGTAAAACTCAACTCCCAATTGTTCTGTAGACCATTGTTCTTCTGTGACAGCACCTAACAGGAAAAGCTGAAAGAAGAATAATCAAATATCTCTGTTTGCGGATTGCCAAGCTTTATTATTCAAAATGTAATGTACTACATCACATAAGTGATGTGAAGACATTTAGTGAACCACATTCATCATCATCATCATCATCAGTCCCCTTTTTCCCATTTTTCTACATGGGGTCGGTGGTCGGGCTATCGTGTTAACTGTCGCCAACTCTCTCGATTCAGTGTCACATTCCTGCCTTCTACAACACTCATGCCTCTCTGTCACAGATCCTCTTTCACACAATCCATCTACCTCTTTGATGGACATCCTCACTTCCTCTTACCTACTTCTTGTCTGTCCCAAATATTCTTCACCAGATTGTCTTCTGCTTTTCTACACATGTGCCCAAACTACCGTAATCTGTTCTCTTTGATCTTTTCTGCAATTGGAGGTACTTTGGCTTTTGCCCTTATGTCATCATTTCTTCATCTGTCCCACAGTGTGCATCCTACCACCTTTCTCAGGCACTTCATTTCCATCACCTCTAGCTTCTTCAACTGTTCTGCCTTTATTGCCCAGGGTTCCATATACTGGTTGCACCATTGTCTAGTACACCTTACTTTTCAGCTTCTTTGGCATTCTTCTGTCATAGACTACACCTGATACTCTATGCCAGTTGGCTTCAGCCCCTCTGATTCTAGCTTTGACCTCGTGATTCAGACTACCCTTCTCCTCAACCACCCCTCCCAGGTACTTGAAGCTGTTTACCTGTTCCACTATCTTTTCATCTATCTCTATTCTCATTTTCTTCTGATTTGCTTCTTCTGATTTCCGCAATGCTGCCATTACCACCATCTTATTTGTGCTTAGTTTCATCCCAT
>NC_056729.1:735827052-735879552 GCF_019279795.1 Protopterus annectens | reverse complement strand
CTGTTCCAAAGATGCAGAGATGCAGATATATATAAAGACAGTAAAAATAAATATATATATATATATATATATATATATATATATATATATATATATATATATATATATATATATATACATACATACATACATATATATATATATATATATATATATATACATACATATATATATATATATATATATATATATATATATATATATATATATATATATATATATATATATATATATATATATATATATATACATATACGCACACACACACACACACACACACACACACACACACACACACACACACACACATATATATATATATATATATATAGAGAGAGAGAGAGAGAGAGAGAGAGAGAGTAAAGTGCTCAGCTAGATTAGTTCATGGTCAGAAGAAAACATTTAATAAGTTATCTACATATATACACACATGCACACACACACACAAAGATAGATAGATAGATAGATAGATAGATAGATAGATAGATAGATAGATAGATAGATAGATAGATAGATAGATAGATATAGGTATATATTGAGAGAGAGAGAGAAAGCGAGAGTAAAGTGCTCAGCTGGATTAGTTCATGGTCAGAGGAAAACATTTAATAAGTTATCTCCTTTTGCATTGAAATTATATTCATTGTGATTTGTCTAGACACCAGTTTTGTGAGCTGTATTCATTTGTATGGTTCTTTATTAAGACATATGCTACTGTGTCAATGAAATTTTCCATTTGAATAATAATATAAGCAGAATGCATAAGCACAGTAGCTAATTTTCTGAACGCTGTGTTAATTAAATACTAGTGTATTTTGTGACATTATTTATAATAGCACAATAGTGAAAGTCCATTTAGTTCTGTGTCATAATTATTCAAGCAGCAGAGGCTTGATCTCTCCCTGAAAAGACATTCCATTATTAAATCTCTTTCTTCCAATTTGTAATGTTCATTTCTGTGTGAAATTCAGTGGAAACAGCTCATGTGCCAGACATCCTGACTTACAAATAAATATATTGCTATGCTGCTCATGCATCAAAGTTATTCCAGATATTTTAGTTCCTCCCTGTTGGCAATAAAGATCACATAGAAACCTAGTGAATACTGCTAAAGTTTGTTTCTTGTTTGTTCTGTAATATTATTTGACTTTGTGGAAAAACATATAGGGAGAATTCAGTAAAGCCTACACTGACTTTTTTCATGTAGGCATAGTGGCATGGTGTTTACATGGAAGTAAGCAGATATGCAGTCTAGTAAACAGAGCTGAATGGCATGCACAATCATGCTAACACGGAAGTGTCCATGACAAGGAAATCACCTCATAAGCAGGTGAACTGGATGCAAATGAGGGTGGTAGAGTGATCCAGCAAGCAGGTAGGCAGTCCTGCAGACCCCATGTCGGTGTCCATAATGTACATGGAAAAAATTCTATGTACAGGATGTAAAACCAGGGGCTGTAGAAGTGCACTTAGAGTGGCAGAAATAGCATAGTAGACATGGATATCACCATATGCCCAAAACTGTATGGAAAATCATTTAAATTCGTTTTATTTTTTTGAATTATTTGGGTATTTTTGAGTGATGCACCACAGTGTACAAACATGCTTTTATGAAAAATAAAAAAGGAGTGTAAAAACAACTTTATTAGTATGTGACACTTATGCATTATAGGACCCTGCATGGAGTATGTGCAATGGTAGACTGCAGTGGTTGCTAATGAGGCAGGGCCAGCAACCATGTAGCTCCCAGGTTCTGTGCACAGATCTCTATGCAAATGAGGTGGGGTTACTGAATAGCACAAATGGGTATCCATGTCTGCAGATCCCAGCCGTGTAGGCACAGAACCATGTTGGTGTCCACAGAAGAAATAACTGACATCAAAGGGCATTGTGTCCGAAGGCTTGTAAGCACATTGGAGCCCAGCAGTGCCTGTTTGCGTGGTAAGTCTCTCTGCTGAGCAGGGAGATGTGCAGAGTGACAGCTAAGCTTTGTTTACCTCTGGGGAGCATGTTTTATCATGTTTGCACGTGTTTGCACAGTGTGCCGCTGTGCTGAGCATGACCTTCCATGGGGGTGTGACTGCTGAGCATTGTTTATCTTTGCAGCATGGGTTTGCACAGTGCACCACAGTGCTGAGCCGAGGAAGGCTGTAAAAAATCATGGCTGAGAAAGCCAATTATATATTAATTACTGATGACCCCTGTTTCATTTAAACTGGGGCCATTAAAACCCCTTAATGATGTACTTGTAAGGTGGAATGCATCACAGGTAGCCAATCACACAGGAGGCACCTACAGCAGAGCACTATAAAGCTTGCATATAATCTACAATCTGATTTCACCTGCATAATCTCTACCAGTGGAGTACAAACTTGGGATTTTTAACTGAAGGATTGTTAGGGGCTGCTGCAGATCTGCTGCATCTGTATGTACTAAGGTCATTGCTAATGCTGCTGCTGACAATAGGCCTAGACTGAGAAGGAGAAGAGTGTTTAGGCCCAGGGTAACCTTCCAGGAGCTACATGAGCTGGAAATTGTAGACTGCTACAGGGTGGACAGGGACATATTACAACAACAACTCCCTGAGCTCTGCCACCTTCAACTCAGACCAAGAGCCAACAGAGGGGAACTAATCCCAATGGAAACAAAGGTATATGTAGTCCTTAGTATACTAGCTACAGGTACTTTCCAAAGACCAACTGGGGACATGATGGGGGTCTCAAAAGCATCCGCATCCAGGATACTCCACCAATTCCTGGATGCCATGCTACCACATGCCAGTGAGAACATTTATTTACCCCACACCCCAGAGGAGAATGCAAACAGTATGCAACTCTTCTACCATGTAGCACACAACCCTGAGGTACTGGGTGCCATAGACTGCAGTCATGTACACATCAAGGCACCACCTGGTGAGGAGGGTAGAATCTTAGTCAGCCACAAGGGGTATCACTCCACCAACTGCCAGGTTGTGTGCAATGCCCAGGGCATTATCACAAATACGTGTGCTTGCAGCCCTAGCAGTTATCACAACTCACATATCTGGCACACATCACAGCTGTATCAGATGTTTGCTAGAGGGGACATCCCATAATACCATTTACTAGAGGATGCTGGCTATGCACTGGAAACATAGATTATGACACCCATCAGAAGTGCACACACACCTACTGAAGAATGCCATAATGAAGCACTTGCACAAGTTAGGAACATCATAGAGCATCTGTTTGGTTTGCTGAAGTCACAGTACCGGTGCCTCCGTATATCTGGTGGAGCCCTGCAGTACTCTCCAGCCACATGTGCACAGATGTTCACAGTATGTGCCATGCTGCATAGTATGATACTGTGGAAACAGCTGCAGCAGGATCAGCAAAGGGAAGGGATACACAGACCCCCACCAGTGCCTAGGCCCCCACAACCACACCTATAGGGGGACATGAAGGAGGATGTTGTCCCTGAAGGCAGACATAGACATGCCCAGTATGCCCTGGCCTTGGCCAAGAGAAAACACATAGTATATGCACTGAGAGCCTAGGGTCCTAAGGACTGACACCTTACTCCGACTCACATAGATATACTAAAAATGATGCCAGCCAGCCCACATAACCTGTACCTAACCATGTATTGGCTGTGTACTGCATGCATCAGAGAGAGTCAGCCCTGAACTACAGGTCTCTCAACTGCTGCATTTACAAGGTATTTCATTCTCCTATACACCACTTGTATGGGGTACTAGATTATGGTAGCATATGCATAGACCTACCACATGTATGCAAGGGAATATAGTTAGCTACTGGGCTACTTGCAGAGATCTAACAGCCAGTTGGGACAACAGGTACTCTGTCCAATAGAATGTGCCCCATAATATTCACTAGGCCACATGGCTGGAAAATCCAGTACATTTATTTATTTTTTATTTTATTTTACATTTGTTGACCGGGCTAGTCCAACTGGATATATTTCCATTTTTAGTAGAGGCCCGGGGAGAAAAGCTCCAAAATTACATAGTTAAAGCATAATTCAATTTCCAATATGTTAAACTGAATCTAAATTAAGCAAAAAACAACAATATATTAGCAACAAATTGGAGAAAAACAGCTCCAATACATAGGTGTAGCCAGGTGAGAAAGAATACAAGACATTTCCATTGAGAACAAAATTTGACAATTTGTTTAGCCTAAAAACATCTTAAATAAGCAGAAATACATTATTCAAGGGAGATGTGAAACAGTGGGATAACACGACAGTCACATGGCTGTCTATGCCAGCAGAGCATGGGCTGGTCATCCCCCACCCCAAAAGCATCAATGTTCCCATACAACTGCTGTAACAGTAAGTCTGCAATGATATATCAGCAGACCAGATAACTCGAGGGCTGTGACATGGAACCTAGCCAAACATTATATCTCCCACATAATGCTGGGGTGACACTGTTTACTCTATGTCTCTATGTGTTTGATAGTGTGAGGAATGTAATCTCTCTGTCTGAAACTTGAATGTCTGTCAATATTTCTAACTTCAATCTGTAATGATTTGCCAATAGTTTTCTAGGAAACCACATTTTTATGTAAAACAGACCACAACTATGAGGCAACAATGTGGATACTCTGCAAAAATCTGTACATTTGAGAGGTGTGAGTCACATATTAACTACAGCAAACTTCCAGGGAATGCCGTGGACAAGTGCAGGGAAGTGCTGTACTGCAGAAACAGGTGCAGCAGCCAATATCCGCAGCACATAAAATCTTGGACTGTAGTACAGGTAGCTCTGGCCTGGATTTACCTTGTAATTACTGACAGTCAAACTGGGCATGCTCCTACACATAGTTAACTTGAACACAAGTCTGTTGCCTCTTCCTCACAAAGACCTGCTATGTGGAAATATGTCTGTACATACAGACAGCAACATATACATATCTGTCTGTCCCTATTCTCCTCACACATGATTATTGTATATATTAGTATGTGGCACATATATATGATAACATTATATATATAGCTATATATAGAGTACAGTGATACACAGACTCTCCACATATCTGTACATAACACATTTATAAATATATATATATATGTGTGTGTGTGTGTGTGTGTGTGTGTGTGTGTGTGTGTGTGTGTGTGTGTGTGTGTGTGTGTGTGTGTGTGTATATATATATATATATATATTTATATATATATATATATATATATATATATATATATATATATATATATATATGTGTGTGTGTGTGTGTGTGTGTGTGTGTGTGTATGTGTGTGTGTATGTGTGTGGTGGGGAGATGTATGAATGTCCCCACATACCCTTTGAATGCTGGGGTTATTCTCACTTACACATCACAACAGTTGTCTGATGGGACGAGACCAAGACCGCAACAGAACATAGTCCACTCACCCACAAATCCCTGTGCCTGCATTGTAATGTACAATGGTTGCAATGCATGCTTTGGACAAGCTATATTGTCCCTGGCCTCATGTCTATCTAACTGCAACCAGCCACATATGGCCATACTGGTAACTGTACACACATAGCAGTGCTATTAACAGGTATATCATTCCTAGAACACTAGATACAATAACAGTAACAAGCAATATCACTCTGTAGCCACACATGCAGTCTAACACAAGGCTACTTTGCGTACTCCACAAGTACTGTGCCTGCATTTACATATATAATAGATACAACCTGTGGCATGTGCGATAAACATTGCAAGCTACAGTGTGTACTATTAGATATGTAGTGTTCTAGTCCCAAATCAGCCAACTCTATGTGAGTGTGTGTGTGTGTGTGTGTGTGTGTGTGTGTGTGTGTGTGTGTGTGTGTATGTATAAATATATCCACTGGCAGCACTACAGATATAGCATATCGCTATGCAATGGTTATGTGTTTTATGGCCCTGTGAGTAGCTGCTGGTCTCAACATTGTCCTCCTTTACAAGGTCTGCTGATGTCACCCCCCCCAAGAGTGCTTGCTGAGAGCCGACTATCAGATAAACGTTGTAGTACATGCGATAGTGAAAGCTATAATGTGTACTGCTAGATAGGTAGGGGTTCTACTCTCACATCATCCAACTTGTGTGTTTGTAAATATATCCCCTTGCAGCACTAGAAACATGTCCATCTGGCTCTCTGTGTGTGTGTGCCTGTGTGTGTGTAAATATATCCACTGGCATCTGCTGGCCTCAACACTGTCCTCCTTTACAAGGTCTGCTGATGTCACCCCTCCTAAGAGTGCTGGCTGACAGTCGAGTATCAGATAAACTTTGTAGTGCATGCGATACTACAAGCTATAATGTGTACTACTAGATAGGTAGGGGTTCTACTCTCACATCATCCAACTTGTGTGTGTGTGTGTGTGTGTGTGTGTGTGTGTGTGTGTGTGTGTGTGTGTGTGTATGTGTAAATATATCCCCTTGCAGCACTAGAGATATGTCCATCTGGCTGTGTGTGTGTGTGTGTGTGTGTGTTTGTGTGAGTGTATGTGTGAAGTAAAGCTGAGCTTTACTTCCTGGGTTATAGTAGTGGACGGTTGTAGCCCCGCTACGTTCGCCTTCGCTACGCTCAGGCTCACTTCGAAATCTTTACAATTAGGCTATATACCCAGCTGAGCTTTACTTCCTGGGTTATAGTAGTGGACGGTTGTAGCCCCGCTATGGCCTAGCCTGGGAAAGATTGCTTAATATATTTACTCCTCCCCCTCTAGCGAGGTTTTAAAAAACCTGCAGGAACCCGCCAATTTTTAAAACTGAGGTATACCTGGATCCTATAGGTAACATCCCCACCTAATTTGGTAAGTCGTAACTATGTTATAATAGAACTTATCACTGTTTATTATTGCTTACTTGTATATCCTTGTGTTAAACAAAACATTTTATCCCTTGATTTGTTGTGCTACCATATATCGCTGTACGATAAACAAGTTGTTTACTGTTACTTTCTGGGTAAAATTACGGTACCGCACTGAAGACTGTTACTCTGTAAAGTTTGTAATCAGCGTAAAGCTAGACTAGCGCTGAACTAATGTCTAGTAGTTGCCTTGCTCTAAGTGCTTTAAATGTAGAAGTTTATAACTCAGGCACAAACTTGGTCGCTATCGTAAGTTTATAACTCAGGCACAAACTTGGTCGCTAGTGTAACTATAAGGATATTCTATAACTAGCGATGTGTTTAGAGTGGATTTAAAGCAAAGTAAGATGACCCTATGTATATGTTGTGTATTTAAAGTCAGAGTATATCTACATGTTTAGGGTGGTTGCTAAAGATATTTGTTAACCTTTAAGTATTAGCGACTGCATTTCTGAGCTGGAAGTAGCCTCAGAAGTTTCATTTTGCGCTGGTTCCTGGTAAATAACAGTGTCTAATTTCTCAGTAATTATATACCTGCCCCCATGCCATGGGGACATCATAGGACATTCTATTATATCTTTGTTTTCTAATTCTCCTTCTGGCCTCCCTCCTTTTTACCTAGGTGACTCCTTCGTGAACAAGCCCCATAATACATTGCATAGAAAGGGACAAACCTCCCTGCTGAAACTAGTGGAAGTCGCTGCCCTCTAAAGTATAAAACAAGGTGGTTAAAGTAGTACTTATTACCTTAGGCTGGAAGTTGCCGTGTAGGATCCTCGGCTACCTTAGTTTCAGGTAATCCACCTGGATTTTACCCAATATTACTTCCCCAAGAAATACTGAACTTTCAGTGTCCTGCCTCCTAAAAACTCAGAATTATACTCAACATTTTATTTCCTAAAAAATTGGATTAAAAATAAACCAAAAAGATAAGGAAAAAAAAACAAAAAATCTTTACAATTAGGCTATATACCCAGCTGAGCTTTACTTCCTGGGTTATAGTAGTGGACGGTTGTAGCCCCGCTACGTTCGCCTTCGCTACGCTCAGGCTCACTTCGCTCCCCTCCCTGCCCCCATATCCCACCCGCCCCTACTACCTCTACATTTATAACCATAAAACCACACCCTTCATCCCCAGGTCCAATCATATTAGCCTTCTATTCAATCACTCTCCCTATCACAGGAGATACATCTTATCCCACGCCCATCCACTACTGCCTCGTCTTTCTCTCCCTAACTTCTTACACATCCATTCCTTCAAAGGCACCTGTAAGTGCATCCTTGTGAACCATATCCCAAAAGTCCTTAAAGATGTGGTACCTTATGCTAATACCGCTCCTAATAACCTCCTATCTTACAACCTTATATGAAACCAAAACTTGTTTAGGGATCTCAGCTTCCAGGGCTGAGACTAACACTCCAGAAATTAATCTCCTGAACTTTTATCACACTCAGGGTACATGGGTGGACACTACTTCTTGCTCCATGCTTCCATACCCTCATACCTCAATAAATATCAACCTTAAACAGAAGCATACCTATAAAATTGTAAATAAATTCCTAAAGCTTATCTCCAAATTAAGACTAAATCTACTTAGACATGGGGACATACATCCTAACCCTGGTCCTGCCAATATTATCCAACAATCCCCTCTCTTCACGGACCTCAAAAACAATCCCATTACAGTGCCCTACTAACTCACTTCTTACCTGCCATCTGAACATTAGAAGTATTAACAATAAGGTACATGAACTTCATGCAGTTATAGCTGACCTCTCCCCAGAGATCTTGTGCCTAACTGAAACATGGCTTAAACCATCCACTATGGACAATGAAATACTTATCCCTGGGTATAATATTTATAGGAAAGACCGAATCTCTAGAAAAGGAGGAGGGGTTGCCATACTCTATAAATCCAATCTAACCGTTTCTATCGATGTCAATCAACCACCTCAGATTAACAATGCTGAGATCCTTATTTCTAGGCTTCAAATCAATATTACTAAATTCATCTATATTATCTGTGTGTATATTCCCCCAGGTAAGAACGTAGATACTCTTGAAGCTACCTTACACTGGTTATCAAGTCACTTCCCTCAGGAAACCATAGTCCTTGGGGACTTTAATATAGACTGGACTTCCTGTTCCCCTCAAGCCCCCTCCACTCATATAAACCTACACTCCTTCACGCAAATCGTTAACACGCCCACTAGGATAAACAAATCTAACCAAAAGAGTATACTTGATTGGGTGCTTATCAATAGTGATCCTAACCAATATACATCTGGTTCTCTCCCTGATAGCCTAAGTGACCACCACCTTACCTACATTATTAAGCACAAAATAGCCATCCCAAAACATTCCACACTAAGATTAATTAGAAATAAAAAAAAATTTGACCCTACTAGATTTCAACTAGAATTAAACTCTTGCAACTGGACGATACTAAAATATTTACCCCTAGATGAAGCAGTGCAGTATTTCAACAAAAAATTCCTGGAAATTCTTAATTTTCATGCTCCTATTCGGTCTAGGAAGACTAAGACAGGAGATGTCCCATGGCTCTCCAAAGAGACCAGGCAGAAAATTAATCTTAGAAATAAAACATGGTCGGTATGGCGAAGCAATAAACTACCAGTTGATCAGATTAAATATAGACAACTTAGGAATGAAACCAAAAGACTAATCTTACTTGATAAAAGACAATACTATTGGAAACTGCAAACTGAGCATACAAACTGTCCACAAAGTTCTGGGCGGGCTAAATAATCTTCTACACCCAGGACGCTCCACTACCCCTGTCCCTGCTACACTCATAGATAAACCATCGGACATGATCTCAAATAGTTTCAATTGCTTCTTCACTGAGACAATCCAAACCCTGTCTAATCAACTGCCACTTAACTCTCAAAGCCTTGATACTCCCACCTATAAAAACATTCCCCAATTTACCTTTCAGCCTGTAGCAACTTCTTTCATCTGTAAATTAATCAAAAAACTAAAACCTACCACACTCTCAGCTGATCAACTTCCATCTGAATACTTGCAAAAATCAGCTGAAGCCATTGCCTACCCTGTGTCAATACTCATTAATCGGACCCTAACAGAGGCCAAAATCCCTGATATCTGGAAGGTATCCTATGTAATTCCTCTCCATAAAGGTGGCACTTCCACAGACCTCTCGAACTACAGGCCCATATCCATACTGCCCCCCCTAGCAAAAATAATGGAAAAATGCGTGCAGAAACAGCTTATGCAACACTTACTTGACAATCACCTATTAGCTGACACTCAGCATGGTTTCCGACCTCTCCATAGCACTACCTCAGCCCTTCTTGTCTTCCCCAATACCATAAATACCTATCGTAATAACAATAATATCTCCTCAGCATTATTCTTGGATCTGTCCAAAGCCTTTGATATGGTGGACCATAAATTACTAATTGATACATTGCATTCATTTGGTCTGGACACTACTGCTATTCAATGGTTTAGATCCTACTTAAATGGTAGAAAACAAGCAGTTTTATGGCAGACCAAACTTTCTAACTTTCAACCCAATACTCTGGGAGTCCCACAAGGATCCATCCTAGGACCACTATTATTCTCAATCTTCATCAATGACCTGCACACAGTTGTATCAAATGCTAGTTGCATTCAATATGCAGATGATTCCACGCTGATTTGCTCTGGAACATCCCCTATAGAGTTACAATCTTTGACCCAAACTACTTTCAGCAAAGTAGAAAACTGGCTCTCTAGTCGTCGTCTGATACTTAATCCAAAAAAAACAAAAATGTTACTGTTTTCACCGACACAAAGGTCAAGCCCCCTCAACTTTACAATCCAAGCAAAGGACTGGACAATAATCTCTCCGGATCCCTCGACAAAATTATTAGGGGTAACTATAGATAACAACCTAAAATTTGATACTCATGTAAACCTAATGATTAAATCAATCAATAAGAAACTAGGTTCGCTATATAGAATAAAAAGCTTCTTGACCCCCCAAGCTAAATCTGCCATTGCCCAAACCCATCTCCTCTCTACCCTACTGTACTCATCCCCCTTACTACATAATATTAATAAAACGATCATGAACAAGCTCACTATCTGTTATAATCACATTGCTAGGTTTGTTACTGGGTTACCATATAGAACCCACCACTGTACCAACTTAACCCAGCTTAACTGGCTTGAGCTACTGAAACTAATTTCTTATAACCTACTAGTACTGACCCACAAAATTTTATATAACCCTGAATACCCTCCCTCACTCAAAAAATTGATCTCCCTTGCAATAACCCTCGACCACTGAGGTCATCCAGTCGTCTCCTTATACAAACAAGTAAAACTAATAACGCAGCTGGTGACTCTCCTTACCAACTCCATGAGGAAAACTTGGAACAAACTCCCTCCTGATATTACCTCCTCCCTCTTTAAACCAATTTAAAACTAAACTAAAAGGCTACCTGGGGTCTGATATTACCTGCCATTGCTTTAACCCTGGCTAGCTATCTCTCTGAATATACTACTCCTAGATCCTGGTTATCTGAGTAATCCTTATTATAATAATTTGCTGTCATCATGTATAATTATTAAGTAAACTAACTAAATTTAAGCTATTAATTTACATATCATGTAATGACTAACCTCACCTTGCTTTAAATGATTATGTTTTTTGTTACTTCTGTAAATGTCTCATATTGTCTTGCTTGGAGCTTTTCTCCCCGGGCCTCCGCTGTAAATGGACATGTATCCAGTCGGACTATCCCGGTTAACAAATGTAAAATAAATAAATAAATAAATAAATATATCCCCTTGCAGCACTAGAAACATGCACATCTGGCCTATCTCTGTGCATTGGTTATGCATTTTACAGCACTGTAACTAGCCGCTGGCCCCAAATTGCCCTCATCTATATAAGCATAATTGATGTCCACCACCATCTAGATTTGTATGTTCAGAAAACCCAGGTGACATGTATAAAGGTTAGCAGACCTGGTCACAAAGTTTGAAAGCATGATTTTGCTGACTGCCCCCATTGTCCCTGACACATTGGTCTACACATATGCACCTAGGGAGCCATGCATGTATACTACCACACCTTGCTGATGTCATATTTCTGTTGTGCTGTCATGCATACTTTGTCACTGTATTGCTGCCCTGTGCCCATAGTTTAACCACTCAGACTCCTGGAACAGAAACTTGCACAGGTTCATGGCACACCTGCCATTCAGTTGCAGTACTGCCAGTCTAACATCATGCAACAAAGATGTACAAAGGCTGATGTGTAGTCATGACACTTGCTAGCATACAGTACCTGTCATGACCCACAACAACTGCCATAGCCTAACAATACTGCACTACACAAGTACATGTAAAGTAATATAGTCACCCTGTGCATCAGAAACATATTTACATGTCCCTGCATCGATGGCATATATGGCAGGGATGTGGCACAGGTATCATCACATGGCAGGGTATTGTGTGGGGGTGCCAGAGGCCTAGGCTGTGCCATACAATTGGCAGCATGTCTGTGAGTCAGGAAAGGGTGCTGGTTAGATGGGCCATGGAAAGGTGCCAGGTGTATCTATTGATGACCTGCATTTGACAGTGGTGTTTGAGTGTGTGTGTGTGTACACAGTCAAGCCCAGTGCTAGCCTTACACATGTGTTTGATGGACAACTGTGGATCATACATGGTAGAGTGAATGGTTCACCATCTTTGGCCATGAACATGGGAATCGGCTCTACCAGGAGTAGCACTGGCACCACCATGCCCAAGGTCAAATGCAGTGCTAGTACCTGATGGTGACTGCTGTCTGCTGGGCCTGTGTCCCCCACGTGACTGCCCAGGACCATGTGTCTATGGCCTGCCACATTGTGGTATGGATAGCACACTTCCATCTGTTGTCCTGGAATTACTGCCATTACAGGAGTGTGAATGTGCACAGCCATGTAGACTCTCAGCAGATAGTGTTGCTAACCTATGTCCATATGTCTGACACCCAACTCCAAACAGATGTTCCAGCACAGACAATGTGCGGTCAAAGACAGACACTGTCTCATCCTACCATCTGTCCAGTGCATCAGTGAACCACTCCAGGGTGTCACCAATGTGGTGGAGGCAGTCACGCATATCAGACTGTGCTGCATCCATAATTCTAAGCATCTGTCTGGTGTTCCATGCAGAACATGCCAGTGCCTCCATGATTGCCCAAAACATGTGGCAAGTGACCCATGATGTGACACCTGCGAGTGATGGTAGATGGGCAGCAGTCCTCCTTTGAGCACCCATGTCAATCTGCCTGTGTGGGACCTCACCAGCTCTCTGGCTATGGCCAGTGTCTGCAAACACTGATGGCATAGTTATCACAATGTCCTGAGCAATGTCACCACCATATGACTGTCCAATATCTGTGACCTCTGGAGACTGTGTATGTGTGGTCATACTGGCTGCTTGCAGTGACAATAGGGGCAAAAGAGGGATGCCATCTTCTGGGACAGATTCAGCCAACAACAGCCCCACCTGTGCCTCACTATAGTCATCATCATCCTCAGAGTCCAATGAGACACTGACATCAGGTTGTGAAGGGGACAGACTCCAACCATCCATTCACCTGTGAGAAGCAAGACAAAAGCAGTATATTACTACCTGCACTATTGTGTATGGTAATTTACACAGACTCATACAGATGAGGATCCACAACTGCATTGCACTTCCACATCTTCTCATCTCTGATTCCATGCACAACAGACAAACTCACAACAAAATACACAGACAACCTAGGCCCTTTATAACATGCACTTCACCTACATCCAGTTAATATTGCCAGTACAATACACCTGTGAGGTATGCAATATGACAGTGTATATGATAGAACTACACATAAATCCCAGTACACCTATCTTGAGAATGATATCTCAGTAGTAGTAGCACTGCTGCAGGTATGTACCATCTCCCTAATGTGTTTGAACAGGCTTCTTGGAGAACTTGCCTCATGTATAGCAGGCTGCATAGTTGCTCATAACTATATGTGCAAATGTGTTAATGTTTGTACAAATACACACCTGTGATTACCCAGTCTATCCTCTGTAGTTAACTGTTCCAGAATGAAACATACAAATATTCTAGTCTGGCTAAGCATAACAGTTGTACATAGGATAAAATGGCAGCCATTAACTTTCTTAGGGTATATATGATCCATAAAACAACAGTATCACACATACCAGGTACAGGACCACAGACTTCCACCACACCTGATGGACCTATGAAAAGGTGATGGGCAGGTATTGTTAGCATCACCACATGTTGCAGTGCTACAAGGTAATAAGTGCACATACCCGCATGTACAGTAGCTACTGTGATAATTGCTATATTGCTGACATTCTGACTATGTGTCCACAACTGTGCATGAAACCCAACCCCCCAATGCAGATAGACCTGACATGCATGTACTGGTATGTACAGCCTGCCACAATGACTGATACAGTAATACACTGATGAACACAGTCAGCTTACCTGGACACTCCTCTTCAGTGGACACTGTGGAACCCACCTCCAGGATGTATGGTGTGCTGAATACCTGAGAGCTATTGGTTGAGCCTAGGTTCACCAGAAATGCCTCTGAGGCCAAGAATGGTTGTTCTGTCACAGGCTCTTAGCCTGTGGCAGCATGATCCCTGGCAACAGCAGCTGTCCTTTGCTGTGTAGCATTCACCATATCTGTGGCCTGGTGTTGGACCTGCTCATAAGTCCTGTCCTGTTAGCCAATTTGATTGACAGCCCACACAAGGTGTGTCCACAATGCTGCCTGCTGTTCAAAATTGTGCCAACCCCTGGAAAGCGAGATGTGATGGTGGTACCTGAGGCCATGCAGTATTATGTTGTGAATGGTGGATGTCTCCTGTGGTACATGGCTCCTAAAAGACAGCAAGAGGGGAACACATTACAGTATCAGATATGTGAACATCCACTATGTACAGATCCTGCATGTCCATAATGGCCTGCACTCTCCACTGCTCCCTCACACGTCATACCCCACAGTCTGAAAACACACGACATGTCTGAGGAAGTCTGGATATTAGTCCTTACGAAACCACTTACGGAATAAAGTTTTGGAAAAAGAGAACACCTGCAAGTTTCGCTGTCGTTTTGTGTTTACTAACACTACATGTGTGGATATCATCAAGATAGTAGCAATACTGGGTTATGTCCCTGTGTGCTATGACAGATTCTGCTGCCTGTTCCTACATCCATCACTGCAGTCTACTGTGCTGTGTCCCCTACAGGCATACAGCCACTGTCAGACAAATAGCAATGTTGTATTACAACAACTATATGGGGACAGTCCAGCAAACCAGTGTGCCACAATGACAGAAAGCAATGCAAACCGGCTGTAGTATATGTTCCCTGTAGACATCATTCCTCGCAACTATGCAGATGTTTGTAGAATGTCAAGATGTTTGCCTCATACATGTGGTCCTTTTCACACAAACTTGTGGATGTCTGACAAATGGCTGACCAATCACTTATGGTTGCTGTCACAAAATAAAGTCAGAATCTGACTTTTACATATCATATCCCTCAGAAAACAGTTATGCTACAGTAATATCGGTTAGTCTACTCGCTTTCTTACTTTGAATGGGCAATGTTTATACTCTTGTCACTGAGTATGGGCCTTTGCCCCCCCCCCCCCATTAATTATGGCTTTGTCCTGATTTCTTGCTGTAGGAGGTTGACAGGTATGTTAGACATAGCTCTCAACCAAACAAGGACAAATGTCAATGAAACAATGACTTAGCCAGAGTGCATCAGGGACATTCAAGGCGATTTGTACAATGTTAGAACTATTTATGTGACACATTCACAGAATAAGAGAAGGTGAAATACAGTACATCATTTGATGTTACAGGAGTGTACACCCTTAGTCATTGCTGCTATGTGTTTGTGTAATCAATTAGCTTTCCTACAACAGCTGACTGTTGTGTGATGGATTGACAGGGACACAGCTGAGATGTGATTGAAAGCAGGGACAGTTCAGAGGCATATCATAGGTGTAGGACAGCAGAGTATCATGGCATCTCGATACCATAGATCTAAGACAAGCCTACTGCTGTAATCCATATTCTCCATAACTCTATCCTCCCATCTGCATTCCATTATGTATAGAAATCTCTTATTTACCTGGTGGAGTGCAATATTCCTTTTTTGATTCTTTCCTCTGGAAATGCTTTGGACATATGCTGTTGGTGTGACTGATATCTCATACAGACCTGTTCCCCATAACCAGTTGCTTGCCTTTTGAAGGTAATGCTCACTAACAGGTAATTGCTTCTGTACCAGTCTGTGGCTCAGAATTGATTATTTCAGCCAAAACAGCTGAATTTCACTATCATTACCCAATGACATGCAACCACAGTGCCTTTGACCCCTTTCTTAGTGTTTGAGATGGACATTACTGAGGTGTGGAGGTTACAGCATTACAGAGGGTAGGTACAACTACTGTTCACTGTAGAAATTAATGAAGTATGTCCTCAGTTTTGCCTCATATGTTTGGTCTGTGTCCCATGACATTGTGGTCATCTGGCAGTTCACTGGCAAACATTGTGGGTTGAGGTCAGTAAGGGAGGAGAGACATGTGAATGTCAAAATAACTACCCATCAGAATATGCATGCTAATGCAGTAGCTGTTATTCTATCAACATACTATCTTTGTAGGGGCAAACCTTTAAACTTATCCCTATCTCTGGGCCTTTGCCCCCCCCCCCATTAATTATGGCTGTGTCCGGATCCCTTGTTCTAGGGGTTGAGTGATATGGTAAGTCTCTAGCAGCTACCTTTACATCCAGCTATGTATGATACAGACTACAGCTGTTGTTGCAGCCTACAATACATGGAGGCAGTGTGAACACTTTGGTGTACAGCAAGCTGTACATGTAACTGTGGCAGCTGTTCAGGTATGTCATTATGGCAGAGCCAGGGCAAGGGTATTCTATAAACTCCAATTGGTGCATTTGCTTAATGTACTTTTGTCATGCAACAGTACGAATAACAGAGTAGTAGGTAACATATAATTAGGCTATATGGATATGTGCATTGTATCACTGCCTGCAGGCCTTTGTCTTGCAAAACTGGGTAGCAGATAATTAAGTAGCAGTATCCTGTAGGGATTATGATTGTAAGACACAGTCATTACTTGCTGTCATCACAATAATGTAATTGAAGTGCAGCACAACACTGGAGTTAAGCCCAGGACTGTGTGTGGCAAAATGTATTGCATGCAAGGCATTTAACACACTGAGCTACTGAGACACTGCAAAAATGTTTGTATTTGCAAGATATATATGCACATATACAGGCTGTGATAAACATTTCTAGATCCATGAGTATGTGCGTTGCTTTATAGGTCTATATTTCTGCACCAGTGTCCCAATTGTATGTGTACTTTGCCACTGCTGCCTTAGCAGCTGTCTTTCCACAAGTTGCTGATAAAAAGGCACATATCCCCAATATCACAGGCCTCACGTACATCCATTATTATGTCTTTGGCTCTCCAGTGGTATATTATTGCACCAGAGTCCACGGTACACTCTTATTTTTCCCATTACTTTTTTATTTCAGTTACAATGACCATAGGCAGTAATTAATATGCTTTGCTAGAAACACCTGCTTAACCTAAGACATGTGTAGCATGGTGGGTTAGTGCACTGTGCTATAGTAGAAAGGGCCTGGGTTTGACACTTGGCAGAGGTGTTTGCTCTCTACATGTGAGTAACAATGAAATAGACACACGTAGGCATTAAAACACTTTTAAGAAAAGCGGTGCAGTGTGCTACTCTGCACAAGTGCATGCTAAAAAAATAAAGAAAAAACGGGTGGTATGACAGTAGTGAAATGAGGGCAAGCAACAGCAGAAACATAGTGAAAAGCAGGTAGGGATGTGCAGGAAAGGTGTAGGAAAGAACCATAGCTATGCATTTCTTGTACAGCAACAGCTGTGCATTTTGACAGATTTTGTACATGAATTTGGACTCTCAAACCCCAGAGAGAGGGGAAAGTACAACATAATGTGTTGTCAAGCCAATTGGACCAAATCAGTTGTGTCAAGTTGACACATGTGCAAAATGGAGAGCTATGCATGGGGAGATTTTTTTTTTTTGTGGGACAGGAGCCCTTTTTTTTTTGTTAAGGAGAGAGTGGAATGTCGAGGAAGGGACATATGTATGTGCGGGAAGGTAAGTTGGGTAGGAGAGGATGCAATAGCAGACAGACAAGACAATAGACAGGGATGGTGTGTGACACATGAAGGGGGTAAACACCTTGGATGGGGAGGGTGCTGTGGAATCGGAGACGTGCTCCCAGATGGTAGCAGCATGACTGACATCTCCACTTATAGGCAGTCAGCACTGTTCCTTCACTGCCCAAAGGTGGCTGTGCTGGAGGCTGGGTGCCATGGCCAGTCTGCCACACCAGGTTGGCCAGTGTGCCCTCAATCTGGTGTAGACACCATTCATAGGTACGATGAATTATCCTGTGAACCATGACTGGCAGTTGCTGTTGGGTGACTACAACCTTTCTGTCACTGCTCCCAGGAGGAGGCCAGGCCCTGTCCCCTGAGGTGGTTCCACCCAAAGCCACAGGTGGTGCAGGGGTATCAGAGGTGGCACCACTGGCCTGGGTCTTAGACATTCCAGGACCTGGTGCTGCAGCCAGTTGAAGCAAGGTAGGCAGATCACTGGGAACTGACCTACCCTGATGTGCTGTGGTGATGGAGGTATAGCAATAAGTCAAATTAGGTATGAACAAAACATATTATTACTAATAACAGCATACCAGAACAGTGGAAATAACCCAAGTACATATCAATGTATATTGTGTGAAACATAACAATAAATAACAGAACAGTCAGTATATTAACAGCATGCCAGTAACAGTTACAGCATAAGGCCAACAAATAGGTCATTCAACAAGATTTGTTAATATACAACCATTATAATACACAACAATAACAAAACACTTTTCAAAATACAGTTTAATGTAACAACATATGTTAATAGTAAACCATAACTAATGAATAACAATAATAAATAAATGAAGATAAGTGGTGGGGAGAGAAAGAAAAACTGTACATTAATACCATTACAGGCTATTTACTTGACAACAGTACTACTATCCACTCTACGGGTATGTCCTTTCTTTATGTGTACAAGTCCCTAGCCACTGTAGCATGTACATACCTCTCAAGCTACTCACGTGGGACAGTATAGGCCAAGCAGTAACAACTGCGGGTATACAACCACACAGAACACTTGCACATCAGGTGGACCTATACAACTACAAAGATGTACTGTGGGCTGATGTAGAGAGATACTTTGCTATTAAAAACACTGCAGAGACAGGGTAACAATGAATGGTAAGACTGAAAACACCCACAAGAGATCATAACAAGCAGCAGTAAACTAAAAACAAAACTCCAATATTTAGCACTTTCGTTCACTTTTCTTATGGAAATTCATCAGAGGAAACATCTGAGAAGGCCAACCCACTTAGTTTCGTTCCTTCTTTTCCTCCTTTGTCCCTTTCTTAACAAAAAAATGCCTGAATCTCCTTGTGTTCTGACTGTGCTTCTCAAACATTTTGGAAATATAGAGTATATTATAGTGCATTTATTAAAAATGTATTTGCCTTAATATTGCTACAACTCAAGTGCTTTAGGTTGCACTGCATCTGAATTGTTTCAGTGTGTTTTAGCTGCTTTTCTGTATATATAGACTTCTCTGTATATGTAGACTAGCTGTTTATTCTACTGTATTGCTGCCTCTTAAATCCTTTGTCAGTTGTGCACTTGCCTTGCTTCATTTAAAAATTTTTAAATTGCTAATTTTGTAGAGTTTTAATTGCATTTACTGTTTTGGGCTACAAACTCAAGTGTGTTAGCCTTTTCTGCATTTATTTACTGTATTATTGCATAGTTTAGCCTGTTTTAACCAAAACAAAAATACTATATTGTCTGCTCGTTTCCCACCTTTCCTAGCTAGTATATTCCAGATCCCAGGCTTTGCTGGTCTCAGGACTATATTTTCTGTGTTCAGAACTATCCAGACCTTGCTGTGGTAGAGGGAAGTCCTACTGCTTACCAGTGGGAGTGGAGAGCATTGTACTGCCTATCTAACACTAGAGAAGTAGTTTTCAGCTCTGAAATTGTAATTTTATTAGCTTTTTTGGGCTGATTACTATCCCTTTCAACTTTCTGGCTCAAAAACACATGTGTTTGCACATTTTTCACATTGTGCAGCAATGTGGGGCTATGGTTAAACTATTCCAGGTGCCAGAAAGTCTGCTCTTCAAATTTTCCCTTAGAACTAGCTGGTTTCTGAGTAGTAGCACTAAAATCTGATCCCCTGTGACTAGCACTTGCTCTAGAACCTGCTGGAAAGCACTAGTAAGCCTTAAACTGATACAAGCACTCAACTCTCCTTGTCAATAAGGAGAAATTAATCGTAGGCACCAAACAGCCTATAACTGCAAAGTACCTTGCAAAGGTAAGGGAAAACAGCTCTTATACTTTACAAAAAAGCACCTAAACAGGCATATTCAAGGGTCAGCTTCTAGTGATTTCTCCTGTCCACCTGGTGAATCTGGGTATACTGTGGCAATGCAGCAACTGCTTCATGTACACAGACAACCCTCTCCTCCTACCACCCAACACTACAACCTTGAGACATGCACTTACATAGCCAAACTAGAAGCAAAGCTCTCTCCAGCCAAGATTGTGCTAGACAGTCAAGAGGAGAAGGTTAACACCTGCACTACACCTCAAGCAACAGATAGCCCTTCAAAACCCACACCAACACCCACACACAGCAATACTAAACCCACATATGCAGAGGCCCTTAACATTAATCTGCCCTAGCAACATGGACCTCCAAAGCTGAAATGCAAGCAAACACCAGTCACAACCAAAGTGACACATAACTCACAACACCAGTGTGCCACCCAACAACAGCCCCTAAGGCAAGACAATGTACCCAACACTTTAGTCATATGCAAATCTATAGTCAGGCACACTGATGTCCCACTCACCAGGCGAACAAGGAGAAAATTACAGTCAGCTGTCTGTTGGGTGCCAGGATCCACCACATAACACATGCACTCAAGTCACTCAATAGCAAGTACAAATACGACTCTGTCATTGTCATTGTTGGAGTGAATGACTTGAGGTGTACCTCCCAGGACTACATGAAAAGAGACATGGAAGAGCTCTCAGATCATGTGGCCCAGGCAGATATGACCCTAGCCCTGAGTAGCATCCTGCCTTCGCCCAGAATGACACCACAGTATAAGGACAAAATGATCGACTTCAACAATTGGCTAAACTTCTGGTGTCATTCAAAGGGGATCCAGTATCTGTCTGCCTGGGAAGACATGATCGACAAACCACGATGCTTTGCCAGAGATGGTTTGCACCTGTTACCCCTGGGATTCAGATTACTGGCTAAAGCTCTTGCCACCCTTATAGTGCCTTTTTTAGGCAAGGTTCAAAGGACAAAATAATCACTGTAACAGATACAAGCGTTCAAAATCTGAAGGTAATGCTACTCAATGCTAGAAGTCCAAACCTCAAAATGCACTCTATCGAGGCACTCCTAAAAATGGAGAACATCGATATCTGTGCAGTAACTGAGACCTGGTGCAAGGCTCCAGAGACCATCCCTGTAATACCAGGCTACAACTGTTACCACATGTTTTGGCCACCAAACCAAGACTGAAACACTAAAGGTAGAGGAGTGTCCATATTCACCAAGGATATTCACACCTCCAGGCTAACACTAGGTAAGACTGCAATCCAAATTGTAGCTTGCTACAGATCCCCAACCATGTCCCAAGATTCTCACTACACCTTTCTAAACATACTGGAAAATATTAAGATACAACCAAACACCCTAATACTGGGTGATTTCAACTACCCTCCCTTTAACTGGGAAAACTACTCGGGTACCAGCACCTTTCCCCAACGGTTCTTGGAAATCATAAATTGTAATGCCCTCAATCAACTAATCTATTGTCCCACCAGGGGCTCCAATATCCTAGACCTGGTCATTATCAACATGGGAGATAGATGCTCCACACCAGTGGTCACCTCCTCATTGGTCAGGTCTGACCATAAGCAAATCACCCTTGACAACCACATCCCACCACTACCCCCCAGTAAGGATACCTCTGTTAAAAACTTCTCCAAAGCCAACTTCATGCTTCTCAAGTCAGAAGTGACAAACTTCATGACACCCATGCTGATGAGATCTGAAAGTTCGACTGCTGAATCCTACACTAAGGCACTGTACAAGCACATCCACTCTTGCATAAATCGTGCCATCCGAAATAGAATCAAGACTGTCTCCTCCAAAAAAAGGAAGCCAATCTGGTGGTCCACTGCCATAAACAAACTATACAACAGAAGGAAGAAACTGTTGCAGAAAAGAGGAAAATACCAGGATGCAAAAAACTCCCTTACCAGCCTTAGTAAGAAGCTGAGATCCCTCATAAAATCCTCCAATGCTAGTTATGAAAATAAAATTGCCAAAGATTCCAAAGACAACCACAAGGAATTCTATAGTTATGTCAAGAATCTAAATGGCAATGCTCAGATCTGCTCTGAGCTACAACAGAATGGCATTAAATATACTGATCCCAAGGATATTGCCAATATCCTGGCAGATTGATTTAGTGCTAACTTCACCCCCTCCTCACCCCCTAAAGGGCTCATCTCAATACCAAAAAATTTCAAGATTCTGGTAATCATGGCCACACAGGTAGAAACTGCACTCTACAAAGCTAAGAATACAGCATCCATGGGACCAGATGACATCCTGGGCTGTGTACTACATGAACTACAAAATGAACTGGCACCTCACCTAAGTTTCACATGTTTAATCATAGCCTCACCTCAGGCTTCATGCCCACTGAGTGGTGCACAGCTACAGTTATCCCACTAAACAAAGGGGGATCCACCTTGGATCCCAGGAACTACCATCCCATCAGTCTGATGAGCCTGATCTGCAAGGGCATGGAACGGATTATCATGGAACTTTTAAACAAAGACATTAGCAACCTTCAAACACTAGACCCGCCCCCAGTTTGGGTTAGTGAAGGGCCGATCTTGCCTCCTGAAACTGATTGACATCTTCGAATCAATCTCCAGAGCTGTGGACAAGGGTAAGGTGGTCTGCACAGCCTATCTGGACCAAACCAAGGCCTTCAACACCATCCCCCACTCTGGAATCATAGATAAACTTACTAAGCTGGGCATAAATCCCTATGTCACTCGTTGGGTTGCCAACTGGCTTACTGACAGAACCCAGACTGCAAAAGTAGCCAACTCCAAATCCAGCTCCAGACAAGTGACAAGTGGAATACCTCAGAGCTCAGTCATGAGACTGCTCTTGTTTGGCATCTACTTCTCTGAAGTACAGGCCAACACTAAGGGACTCTGGATAACAAAGTCTGCAGATGACTGCAAACCGGGAGCCATTATTGAATCCCCAAATGATGTGGATACTCTACAAAACAGCATTACAGAAACAGATGCTTGGCGCCAGAGCCATGGGCTCAAGCTTAATGCCAAGAAATGTATAGTTATCCCCGTTGGGTAAAACCATGTACCCATGAATTACCACCTAGGTGGCAGTACACTAAACACTGAAAGTGTGATGAGAGACTTAGAGACACAGGTGGACAGTGGTCTCAACTTCGATAACCACATCACCACAACAGTCAGGAAACCCTTCTACGTGGCACACCTCATCACTAAGGGCTTTTCATCCAGAAAAAAAGAGGTCATTGTCCCACTGTACTCATCCCTCATTAGACCCATTATAGAGTACAACATCCTGTTTGGTATGCACCTCAGAAGACATCTGCAACAGCTGGAAAGGCCACAGAAATACATCACTAGAAGAATCACAGGCCTAAAGCAGATGCCATGTGCTGACCGTCTAAAAAATCTCCAGCTATACTCTGTGGCATATCGTCTACTCAGAGGCGATCTCTGCTTAACATACAAGGCCATGTCAAACCCTGAGCTGTTGGACATGCTCCACTTAAAGAAATCCCAATCCCTCAGAGCCACATGCTGCAGGGATCTAAACCTTGTCATCACAATGAACAAATCTTGCTGGAGGGATAGGTTCCTGGCCCAGAGACTCCCCATACTTTGGAATAGACTGCCCATACATGTCAAACAGAGCACCTCCTTGGCGGTCTTGAAAAGGAACCTTGACAATTGAATGGAAGATAGGAAATTCACCCCAGGGTTCATGTCAGTTGCCCTGCTAGACAGAGGTCCAGGGAAGTAAATGTTGTGGGTAGAAATATACAGGGAATTGTTATGGCTAGGCTTGTATAGGCCCTAGGGCCGACAGCCTAGTACCAACCTATGAACCTATAAAAACACTTCATAAAAAACAGACACACACACACACACACACACACACACATATATATATATATATATATATATATATATATATATATATATATATATATGAACAAAAGCACTAAATACTGGAGTTTTGTTTTTATTTTACTGCTTCTTGTTACGATCTCTTGTCGGTGTTTTCATACTTTGCTATTAAGGTAATCATGTCGATGGTAATCCTGTGACAGAGGGATTATGCACTACTAATTACATTAAGTGACAGTGTGACACTTGAGAGACGTGTACAGTAGAGAAACTAAACAACTATAATTTCTTGCTTGGCAGGCATGAGACAGAACCCAATAGCAGTTACTGTAGAGGACATCTGCATGGAATGTATGAATTGGCTGCAGCATCTTTTTAACAGAAACCCAGGCATACAGACATACCAAGATTACACTTTTTATTTATTTCATTTTATTATAGTATTATTACATTTGGGCAGCCACGGTGGTGCAGCGGTTAGCATTGTCGCCTCACAGCAAGAGGTTCCCTAGTTCGATCCTTGGCTGGGGTGCCTTCTGTGTGGAGTCTGCATGTCCTCCCTGTGGTCGCGTGGGTTTCCTCTGGGTGGTCTGGTTTCATCCCAAAGACATGCTGTAGGTGGATTGGACACTCTAAATTGGCCCTAGGTGTGAGTGTGTGTGTGTGCCTTCTGTGGAAGCTTGGGTGCCGGGCTGACAACTCGACACTGTAAAAACTCCACTGCCAATCATGAGTGGACAGGTGATCCGCTGTGGCGACCCCTAACCGGGAAAAAGCCGAAAGAAGAAGAAGATATTATTATATTTATTTCCTTTATCATATGCTGTATTTTCACATTCTTGCTAATGATTTTAACAATCTGTGACATCTAAACACAAAATTATTTACTCATAATATAGGCTACCTCACCCATTTACCTGTAGCTGCTGTGGAGAGAGAATCTGTAAATATTGCATGACTGATACTGTAATATTTAATGTTACATAGCAGTGGATTCGTACTCTGGTCTGTGTGTGGCAAAACATACTATATACAGAGCATTTAACAAACTGAGCTACTGCGTCAATGCAGATTACTGACTGACTGATATTTGCCAACAGCTCACATGAACCAAAGTATGACCTGGTAGTAGTATTACAGTTTTATACTAGACTGCAGTGACAGTAGAAAACTCATGCATGAACTACAAGCATGACAAAGATAGTAGGCAATCTATACATTACTATATAGATTGCAGGTGTACACAATATACTGTTAGTTGGTTGAAATAACTGTGAAGTCAACAAACAATATCAGATCATGGAGTGAGCTACCTCACCCATATATTTTGCTTACTTACTGTTTGTGGATGACAGACCATTATATTGTCCTAGAATCAGCCTTGAACAGTATTAGTTGTTAAACAATACATTTGGCAGCCATTATATTTGCAGTCTACAGCTATTAAAGTGTTATACTTGACTGCAGCACCTTACCTCACAGCCTGGATGCATACAGCTCTACTGCAATGGTTAAAACAAGGCAATCCTGATGTACAACTTTTACCTTGTTGTTATTGGTATTGGTACATGTGTTACTGCAGAACAGTGGTCATGATTCATTTTTTGCAAAACAGCTCTGATTCCACACTTATTGCACTACAGACTTTATTGTATATGCATTAATGTGGTTACTGGTATTGTTTTGTGTGTTTATTACACAACAGTTGCCATTAATCATTTCTTGAAAAACAGCTCTAATTCCACACTTATTGCACAACAGACTTTATTGTATATACGTTACTGCAGTTTCTGGTATTGTTTTTAGTTTTTATTGCACAGCAGTTGTCATTATTCAGGTCTTGCAATACAGCTCTAATTCCACACTTATTGCACTACAGACTTTATTGTATATACTTTATTGCAGTTAATGCTTTACTCTTTTTTGCTTATTGCACTACAGTTGGCAGTATTCAGTTATTGGAGTACACCTCTAAGTCCACATATATTGCAATACAAACTTTATTGCTTATACTTTATTGCAGTTAATGCTTTACTATTTCTTGCTTATTTCAGTACAGTTAGCATAATATGTCCGTATTCACCACACTCACGCCACAACCTAGCCAAGCACCACACATGTTCCTCGGTGCTGCGAGCCCTCTCCTCTGCAGCTGTTAGGAGAGAAACACACCATTATGCATACCGGTTTAACAGACATTCAGATTAGATATTGATGAAACAGAAGTAACATTACTTACATAATTGTAGAGCATTCCCTGCCCTGTCTGTTTGGACCCAGGTGTCCAAGAGATCCCCCTTGCAATGCCTCAGGTCATCATACTGGTGATGAACCTGTTG
Organism: Protopterus annectens; assembly: GCF_019279795.1. Classification (NCBI taxonomy): domain Eukaryota; kingdom Metazoa; phylum Chordata; order Ceratodontiformes; family Protopteridae; genus Protopterus; species Protopterus annectens. The sequence goes on along the minus strand of NC_056729.1, from coordinate 735,852,908 downwards.
ATCTGTGTATGGGATACAAGGCACATTGGTGAGTTCCCGAGCCATCCAATCTGAGGTTTCTACCTTGCTCTCTGAGCCCTGGAAACCTCTCTGCAGCAGCCAGTCATCATGTTTTTTTACTAGGAGTCCAACCATGACCCTGGACTCAAGAATGCTTCAACGTTGTGCCCAACAATGTACACCATCACCAACTCCTTCCATAGTACCCTTCAACATCAGAGCTCCAATGGATTATGCTGTATTCCTGCCTATTAGGCTTAATGTAGCCTGTTTTACTGCCCATAAATGCCATTGGGAAGCATTTATAACAGAACTGCATCACTTAGTACCGCAAACCAGCACAGCTCAGCCAAGCATCACAAAAACCTCAAAGAACCATATGCTTAGCACTGCTTAGCAGTGCACAAACCAGCCAAGCAGTGCATAAACATTTTCAGGTGGTATCATGTTTATGTGGTGCTTAGCAGGTCTTAGCAGAGCTTAGCTGAGTGCAGCAGGTCATAATTTAAAATAATTGCTATAATTTGTATTTCAAAAATTAGTGCGTACTTTCCCTTTAATGTATTCAAACTCTGGACCTACTGCACATGTGACTATAACTCTACCCATTTAGCTACATGGATTTGTGGTATTCTGCTATACCTTTACATATACCTCTGAGCTATGTATAAGTACTGCTGAGCACTGTGCCACTCCATGCAAACTCACTCAGCTACACTTAAACATGACATTTAAACAAATAATTAAATGCATCCCGTTTCTATTTTTAGATGTCTGGCAGACGTCACGGTGCCACTTAACATTGCTACTCTCTGTGCCATGCCACACAAACATACTTTAAAAAAAAAAATAACATTGAAATAATACATTTGGACAGTTCAGGGAGTGTCTTACTCATCTGTGGACGGGTCTATATTAGAACATCGAAGTTTTAAAACATCAAATGTTCTAATATCAACCTCAAAACAGCGAACGCTGTAAATAGCAAAACTGCAGAACACCAATTTTTTTCCTAGGGAAAGAATTCAGTTGGCTGTTTCTGTGGCTTCGCTATTTTCAGCACTGTGGTGGAAAGTTACAGGTCGGGTTCAGGTAAGTGTGCGATTGTGTGGACGTTAGGGTGCTGGTTAGGTGAATTAGGGTTAGGGTGCTGGTCAGGTGAGTGTGCGATAGTGACGGATCTTAGGGTAAGAGTTTGGGTTAAGGTAAGTGGATAGACAGTAGTGTAGGTACAGTTCAGTGTTGGGTAGATGTAGGATTTTAAGTGTATGTGTGTGGATTGCTTATTTTTGGTGTGGTTGTGTTGTATGTGTGTTTCTCGGAACAGCAAATTTTTTCCCAGGGAAAAAAATTGCTGTTCCGGGTGTTTGAGATTTTAAGCTTTCACTTAAAAGGGGTCGACAAATAAGCATTCGTTAATTCAATATAGACCATCTGTGGACACAGTTAGCACTACACTCCCCACACTGATCCAGTAACCATGTTCCTTGGCTTTCCCTCAGGAATGCACCATCATTAATATGCATGGCATGCTGCCGAGGGGGAACCATGTACACAGACACAGTAACATTCCATGTAGGCTCTACACTGTGCCTACATGGATTTTATTAAATCCTGGGGATGTGTTTATAATACCTACTAGAACCTTCTTTTAGAAGAAACCAGGGTCATAGTGCTGCTTTGATTCTTTTAAAGGAAATGAGGTTCTTAATGGTCCTGAAATCATACCACTGGGATGTTTTTATTAAGTAGGGATGTAGTGTAAAACACCAGTAAAGAAAATTTCATTATATTCTTCACAGAATATTCAATAAAAAAGTCACAGATGTCTAACAAAAAATAAATAAATTAACAATATGATTTTTTTCAGTGATGCCAGTCCTTCTGTAGCCCCATTTGGTTCTCCGGTTACATATTTTCACTCTGGGTTCACATAACCTCATTGAAAATGAATGTCTCTATCAGTCATTCCTAGTTTTGTGATGCTATGTTAATAATGTTGTAAATAATGTCATAAAAAAACAATTGCCTTGGAAAACTATAACTTGATGCTAAGGAATGTAAATCCTGACATTCATATCTACAAGCCTAATGATAACAACTACTATTTTGATAATAATATTGTGAAGAATGGCCTTTCTGACTGTCTAATAATTACAACTTTGTTCACTATACCTATAGATGACAAAAGAGCTTGAAATCTATTATATGATTCCATTTAGTCAGTTAGTAAGAGCCAAATATGTTTTTGCTGTGAAAGTACAGTATAAACAAAGTTAATAGTAAAAGCATGAATAGGTACACATCTTACTCATTTCCACATGCATTTGGTCTTGAAATGCAAAAAACACAGATTGGAACATTATTTGTGAAGCAGCACTAAGACAAAGAATTCAAATTCAGAAAATAAAACTGGATTTTAGTGATTATCAAAAAAATATATTTATTATCCCTTATTGTGCAAGTATGAACATTGTTTAATTCATGGAAATAAGGAATAGGCTGCAATCTGAAAGTTTAGTTATGTCACACAAAAACAAATTAGCAAGTCTGTGTAATAATCCAATTTTAACACTTTCAGAGTAAATTATGTTAACGTGTAGAAAGACTAGAATTTGCTTTTTTTGAAATTTGGTGTTTATGGATTATGAATTTAAATATTTGCTATGTTCTGTATGTATGGCCAAGGCAATTCAGTGCATTTCAGCAAGAAAAATATAATTCCCTGAAGTGCATTTATAAAGCTTGATAGGTATTAAAACTGGTAGTAGTATAAAGTCTTGGCTGCGTAATTATCATAGAATTATGATCTGCAGCATTCTGTTCCAAGGCATTGCAATTACTAATGAAAGTAGTACTAACAAAAGAATGAAAGTAGTACTAGCAAAAGAATGAAAGTAGTACGAAAGTAGTACTAACAAAAGAATGAAAGTAGTACGAAAGTAGTACTAACAAAAGAATGAAAGTAGTACTAACAAAAGAATGAAAGTAGTACTAACAAAAGAATGAAAGTAGTACTAACAAAAGAATGAAAGTAGTACGAAAGTAGTACTAACAAAAGAATGAAAGTAGTACTAGCAAAAGAATGAAAGTAGTACTAACAAAAGAATGAAAGTAGTACTAGCAAAAGAATGAAAGTAGTACTAACAAAAGAATGAAAGTAGTACTAACAAAAGAATGAAAGTAGTACTAACAAAAGAAAACATTTAGCCCTTAGGAAAAAAAAGCCTGCTGGCAATGATAAATTAATTGGTTAACCATATATAATAATGAGCTCAAGGATAAACGAAAGCAAGAAAGACACCTGTGTATGGGTTTCGAAGATTAACTAATATTTGCCTGAGATTACTTGAAGTCTTTTGTGGATGTGAAACCAGAACTGTAAGAGTTTGTTTTTGTTTAAGATATTTTCCTGCTTTGGAACTAAGCATTATCTCATTTTTCTTTATGTTCCATTGTCAACAGAATGCATCACACTTAACTCCAGTGTATTTGTGCATGTCTGTGTATATGTGTGTGTTATATGCAGTACTGGTGTTTTTTTTTCCAGTGTGTAGAATTTGATTGTATAACAAATTATAATAGCTTTTCATTCATGCTTTGTGGCCTCCTTGCAAACCTGCACTTGTTATTAATTTCCCCAAATGAGAATACATGGGGGGAGTCACTTATATATTATTTATTATCTATTTTTCATTGCTGAATGGGAAAAGTCCAACTGGATAAAATCCATTTTTAGTGGGAGCCCAAGGAAAAACACTCCACATTTAAGTTCTACATGATGCACATTTGTAATTGCAGGGTTAAACTTCTATTCAGGAGCTTAGTTGCATGTTTTTTTTAATATTTCTTACATCAACATAGCATTTTAATACAAGAAAAAGAGATACATTAACATAATTTGGCTAATTATTGAATAGCAAATTAAAAACAATAATAACTAATGTATTTATAGCATGATGGCTGCAGGGAAAATATCAAACTGAGGTGTTTTTGACTTTAATAATAACTTACAGACTGACAAGTAGTAATGTAGCTTAAAACTGATGCTAAGAGAGACATGAAAGTAGAAGTTATGGAAATGAGCAGGAGGATAAATGGACAGGAGGGGAATAGTAGTTAGTGGTGGGGTGTGAAAGAAAGACGAGTAGGTGGTAGCTGTAATAGTTGGAGGAAAGTAATCTGAGTAAAGTTTGCCAGGTGAGCAGGGAAAACACAGTCATTTTTGAGGTAGGTGCTGTTTAAGCAATGTTTTGAAACTGTGTAACTTTTCTATTTGTTTTAACTATGTGGGGATTTCGTTCCAGAGTTTTGACACATAATCAGAGTAGATAGAGTCTCCAGGAGTATTGAATGTCTTACTGATACATAGCAAGAGTATCTTGTTAGAGTCAAGGTCTCTCATGAGTGAATAGTATGGTAGAGTATTTTGTAATGCTGGGCATTTATCTGGAGAGTACAATAGGTTGTGAGCAATAATTAGTTGTGAGTATGTCAACTGGTTTGGGAGTTCAAGTCAATTTAATTGTTTTAATGCAAGGCAGTGCTGTATTTTAGAAGGTTGGTTTGGTTGCAAATATAGCTATTTTGTAGCAACAGCTGGCTTGTTTAGTTTTACATGTAATGTTGATATTTGTAAGAACAGCAGAAGCATATAATAGAGACAGAAGAAGGGATGTCACTGCTAAGGTGATCCTTGCTTCATCTGTCAGGTAGTGTTTGGCTCTATAGATAGATCTAAGGTGTTGGTGAGTTTTCATGATGGAATGAAGCGTGTGGTTACCAAACTGAGGTTGTCATCTATTATGGCTCCAATTAGTTAAGTTTCACTTATGGTTTCTATTTTTGAATTATTATGTGAGGTAATACGGAATGCATGTTTCTGGTTAATATGTTGTTTTAGAGTAAACAACATAAACTTGTTTTTTGGCATTAAGCAGCAAGTTAGAACCTTTTAGCCACATTTCAATGCCAGTGAATGATTTTTGAGTGATATTCTGTTTTTTTTTTTTTTTTTTTTTTTTTTTTTTATGAATGGTGCAGAGGAGATAAGGGTTGAATAGTCTGTATATTGTACAAGAGTGGCAAGTATTATAGCAGTATGGAGTTTATTTATGAGAATATTAAATAGAAGAGGGCTAAATATTGACCCTTGGGAAACACCAACATAGACCGGTTGAGATGATGAAAGGTTTTCTGCTATGTGCTTGCCTGCTGATGATTGTGTAAATAACTGTGAAACCAGGAGAGGGAGGGGTAAGTGAGACCTAGAGTTGAAAGTTGAGAAAGCAGCTTCTGATGGGACACTGTGTCATATATTTTGGAAAGATCAAGGAAAAGTGAAGAAGCAAGATTTCCCTCATTTCTGCATCGGTTTACTATGTTGCTGAAGTTGAGGAAGACAGTAGCAGTAGTTCTGTGGTTGACACTGAAACTATGCTGGGTGTTACAGAAGAATTTGTGTTTGGTTATGTTTCATAAGCTGTGAGTGAATCATGTTTTCTAGGATTTTTCATAGAGGAGATAAGATAACAACAGGTCTTTAGTTTGTGAATGCTTTTGAAGTGCCTCCTTTGTGAAGGGGATTACAATGGATGTTTTCCAGGTGGATGGGACATAATTTTCAGTTACTGACTGGTTGATCAGAATGCAGACAGGGAAGGCTGGAGCTTCTGCACCTGCTTTTAGGAACTCAGTAGGTAGGGTATTGACAGCTGAGGTTGTTGCGTTTAAATTGGTTAGTATTTTTTTATGGTTGATGTTGGGTTGACCTGAAAGCCGTAAGGCAGTGTGTTGCATTTGAGAATAGATGGAAGTTGGAGGGGTGAAGTGAGGTGGTCATTGATTAGGGATAGAACTGACTGGAAAAAAAAATTTGGGATGAACTGAGTGACAATGCATTTCATGTTGTTTGAAGTAGAAGTACAGGATATAATGATATAGCCAGAATGTAACAGATTATTTAAAGAGGACAAAACAATGGTTGGGGTTATTTTAATGCTTTTGTTGGAGAATACTGTAGTATAATTTCTTGTCAGATTTAACAAGGATCTTGGTATGGTTTCTGAGATATCTAAAATGTTATTAGGCATGTTGTGTCTTATTCTTACACCATTCTTTCTATGCTTTATCTCTTTGCAACATGAGCTGTTTGGTCTCCTTTGTCAGCCACAGTACTGCATTAGATTTTATCCTTCCTATCCTAACTGGTGCTAAATCAATTTAGTATTTTTAGGAAGGTATAACTGAAGCAAGTAACTGTCTTCATCTATGGGCATTATGCTTAATGCATTCCAGTTGTAGGGGGCAGGGCTGTAGTAAATGTGTCTTTATGAAATTTTGTTAAATTCCATACTTGTTTACAGATTATTTGTTTGGGTGAACAATGTCGAAAACTTTTTACATAGTTTGGGAGGTAGTAACATATAGTATTTAATAAGTAACCAGAGGATTTTATGGGTTTTGTGTGCAATATCTATTCCAGTGTCGACTGCCTGTTTGTGCTTTAGTTGATTCTATTGGTGAAGCTTATTAGTTGGGTGAAGCCAAATAGGTGAATAGAGTCCTCAGGCTTGCTGCTGTTTATGGATTGCCAGTTTATAGTTAGGTCACCTAAGATGAAGGTTTCCTGGGGAATGTTGTCATTATCCAATGTAGGATATGTTTGGCTATGGTAACACTGTGGCTGGGTGGGATGTATAGTGCTGAAATACATATAGATTAATTTTGCTTGATTTTGAGGTATGCAGTCAGATATTTAGATCGGTTGAAGTTATTTCTAAGTTGTTTTTATAAGTATCAATACTAACCTTTCTTTTAAGTTTTTTGTCCAGTCAGAGTATGTTGAAACCTGGGGGAATAATTTCATTGTTAGTTATTTCTTATTTTTACCAGGTTTCAGTGACAATTAAAATGGCTGGAGAAAAAAATCTAGACATGCATAAATATAATGAATGTTGATGCAGTTACTTCTGAGGTTAATGTTTATTTATTTTATTTATTTTATTTTACATTTGGTTGCCGGGATAGTCCGACTGGACACATGTCCATTTACAGTGGAGGCCCAGGGAGAAAAGCTCCATCAAGTTATCATAAAATTGACATGATAAAACAGTTACATATTGCAAAAAGGATACGTAGATTTAAAAGGAGAGCAGTAAAACAGTGCAGCAAACTGAGGTATTGTCTTGATTCATCAGGTCAAAAGGAGAGCATAGAGAAACAACATACTTACAGTTATACGTTACACATTACAGAGTAAGAGACTGAGGTATTATACTGAAATAACATAATAACAAGTCTTGAAAGAGGGCATAGAGAAACAACTTATTATAGTTATAGATTTGTACTAGATTCCTGATGTCTGCAGCAGATAGTTAGAATTGAGACCAGCTGTTTATTTCTTTATATTGTCTTTTTACCCATGTTCTATATCTTTTACCTGGAGTGTTTTTATTAATTCTTGTTATATTACTATGCTCAGCATACATGATGTAACCTGTTTTGTGTATTATGCTGGATGTACTGTATTTGTATAACTTGATGTTGGAGCTTTTCTCCCCGGGCCTCCGCTGAAAATGGACCTGGTCCAGTCGGAATTTCCCGGTTAACAAATGTAAAATAAATAAAATAAATAAAATAAAATGTGGGTTGTTATGTGATGCATGGGCATAACCATTTATTCATTAGGTGCTCTTTGAGAGAATTTTTGAATGTGGTGATCGAAGGAGCAGACATTAAAGAAGTGGGGAGGTTGTTCCAGTTTCTGGCTATGTTGTGGGAGAACAGGGACTTTCCTGTGGTGTTATTGGCTTTGGAGATACAAAGGAGTGTTTTTTCTGAAGAGCGTAGGGGGTGATTTGATACGTACTTGGTTAGTAGTTGGTTAAGAGATGTTTTTTTCAGGGTAGTTCAAGATCTTGTAGGCAAGTGTTAATTGGTGGTAGTTCAATAGTTGTGGAAGTTCTAGCCATTTCAGTTGATGTAGTGCCTGACAGTGGTGGGTCTTACAGCTGGAGTTATTAGCAAATCTGGCGATTTTATTGTAGCAAGACTGAAATAGTTCAAGGTCATGTTTTCTTGTCAGGATAAGGATAGGTGCAGCAAACATAAGGGTGGATAGCAGGTGAGTTTGGGCAAGAGTAATTCGTGCCTGATCAGTTAGAAATTTTTTGAGTCTATAAAGTGTGCCTATTTTTTGTGGACCTTTTTGATTGTTTGTGAGATGTGGACATCAAACAGTAGTTTGTTGTCAATTTCTACACCAAAGAGTTTAGTGTGGTTAGTTGGGGAGATGTTAGTCCCATTCTTGGATGTGATTGTGAAAGGATGATGGTTACATTTAGATTTGCTGGGGGCAAATATGAGTAGTTTGGTCTTGTTGGGATTTAGAATGAGTTGGATATGGGTGATCCAGTTTTCTACTGAAGTGAAGGATTCCTGAGTGAGTTTTTGAAGGGTAAGGAGGGATGGTGCAGAACAGATGAGAGTTGAATCATATGCATATTGAATGAGTGAAGCATGTTGGGTGGTGGTATGTAGGCTGTTAGTAAATATGGAGAAGGGTAGGGGGCCTAATATTGAACCCTGGGGCACTCCTAGTGTGGTTGGGAGTAGGGGAGATAGAGTGTTTTTCCATTGGACAGATTGTTGTCTGTCTGACAAGTAGCATTTAAACTATGCTAAAGTTGAAGGGGCAAAGGATAGGGAGGACATGGATTCTAGTAGCATGGAGTGTGACACCATGTTGAATGCCTTGGACAGGTCTAGGAAAATTGCTGATACAAATTTGTTATTGTTTCTGTGTAGGTTAACTGTATTTGTGAAGGACAGAAGGGCAGTTGTAGTGCTATGGTGCTGTCTGAACCCGTGTTGTGTGGGCGAGAGGAGGTGGTTAGAGTTTAGAAATTGCATAACTTGGGAGTGAAAACACCTCTCAAGTATTTTGGATAAGGGGGGGTAGGATAGCTATGGGGCGGTAGTTAGAGAATTCGTAGGAGTTTCCTCCTTTATGAAGAGGGATTATGAATCATACTTTCCATAGCTTTGGAATGTAGGCCTCTTGTATGGAGCGGTTTATAAGGATGGATACTGGATATGATAGAGAATCATCTGCAATTTTAGATAGTTGTTGGTAAGTTGTCTGCAGCAAGGGTTTTAGGTTTGAGTTTTTGAAGGAGTTTTTTAATTGTGGTGGTAGGGATAGGTGAGAGGGTTAAAGAGGGGATGTTCTTTAGTGGTTGGGTAGGGGTATTTGACAGGTGGGTTTGGGAGATTTGAGAGGAAAGTGATATAATGGATTCTGTGAAGTAATTGTTAAATTGAGAGGCAATGTTTGTGGTGTCATCATTGGTGGTGGGAGATGGCATTGATGTTTTGCCTGGGTTAAGTAAGGAGTTAATAGAATGCCAGAACTTTTGTGGGTTGTTAGTGTGGTTTGACTATTGAGGAAGTAATTTTGTTTATCAAGTTTGGTTTGTCTTTTTGCCTGATTCCTTAGTTTCTGGTAGTTTTGTTTGGATAGGTTTGTGTTATCTCTTTTCCAGGCTTTCCATGATCTATCTCTGGTTTTAAGTAGGGCTCTTGTGTCCCTGCTTAGCCATGGGACATAGTTTGCCTTGACTCTTACCCTTCTAAGGGGTGCAATAGAGTTGAGGATGTTAGTGAAGGTGCTATTGAAGTAGTCAACGGCTTGGTCTAGTTGTAGTGTAAGTAGTGGGTTCCAGTTACAGTGTTTTAGGATATAGTTAAGATCTTGTGTATTTAGTTTGTCATCTCTGACTTGTCTATAGGTGATAGGGTTGGAAAGGTTGGAGTGTTTACAGAGAAGGAATGTGGGGTTATGATCACTCAGGGTGTCTGGTAGACATCCTGTGTGATAGTTGTGTTTTGGGTAGTTTACAAGTGTCCAGTATAAGATTGACTGTTTGTGGGATTTCTTGTCCACTCTAGTGGGATCTTGAATGAGTTGGGCAAAGCCATAGAGATTGATATGGTTAGTGGGATTGTTGGAGTTACAGGCTACCCAGTCTGTATTTAGGTCACCTAAGAGAATGGATTTTCTGGGCAGTTTGGTTGAAATCCATTGTAGAAATTCTTCAGTGGTGGAGGAGTTGTTGCCTGGGGGTATGTAACAACAGATAATGTTGACTGTTTTAGTTTTATTTATAATAAGAGTTGAGACTAAGGTTTTGGCATTCTGAAATGTGGGGGTTGGGAATTGTAGGGGTTTTATGTCTAGTGAGTTTTTGAAGAGTATGGCTACTGCACCACCCTTCTTAAGTTTTCTTTTTTTTTTTCAAAACAGGTTTATTGTTTTAACATATAAGAGAAATATCATAACAATTTTATACAAGTAATTAAAAATAGGTATTATTATAATATTCAACAAAACAACTAAAGTATTTACAAAGACATCCACTACAATCAGATCAATTAATTAAACTAAAATACCATGCTATTGAAATTAGAATTTTTTTAACAAATTTTGTAAATTATCCCATACAATATAATATGATGTTTTTCTAGTTGTTCTCATTCTAATTGTGCTTATTTCCATATGGCACATTATATTCATAACATTTTTAAATTCATTGAATGAAGGAGGTGTATCTGAAATCCAATTTCTAGTTATTATTTTCCTGGCCACTGCTAGGATAGACCATAACAAGGAAAGCTTAATCTTTTTAACACATTGAGGTACAGGTGTGTTGAATAATATAAGAGACTTAGAAATAATGAAATTATCTGTAAAAAGAGCCTGCAAAAATTCATCAATTGACTTTCAGTATTCTTTCAACTTCATACAGTCATAAAACATATGAGCCCAGTCAGCATTAATTTCTACATTACATCTCTTACATAGATTATCTTTATTATTTATTTTATTCATCATCAAAGATGTATAGAAAGATCTATGTAAAAATTTCCATGTATAAAGTCTCCAGACAATGGAAGATGTAGTTCTATAAGCAGATTCCAATATATATTGTTTATCTTGTTGAGTTGGTGGGTCCCCATTAATAGAGGTGAAATAATTCCAGTATGAATCTACACTGTAAAAGTTTCTTGTCTGATAATTTTATGTATATATGAAAGTTTACCTTTATCAGAAACTTTATGCTGTAAATTTAATATCAAGTAATCAATCAGTTTTGGAATAGATTCTTTAACTGTTATAGACATTAGATCTATTCTATCAATGAGATGTTGTCTAAAGATCTGAACCTCTAACCAGCAAGTTTCTCTTAGATCAAATTCTTGTTTTAAGAAATCTAGATTTTTAACTTTATTATCAGATATCAGCTGATACCAGTACTTTAGATAGATCATTATCTATAGCTAAATGAGCTCCTTCAGAAGTAGATGACATAAGCATACCCTGAGTATACATTATAGGGAATACAATAAAATTCCATTCCCTATACTTAGGGTGCATGAATATAAAGTTACGATAACTAATAATAATATTTAATGGGTAACAAACCATATGTTTAGGTGTAATAGGTGAAGTACAAAATTCCTTTAGCAACCACAACATGGAGTTATTTACAATCATATTTTTATGTGTTAAGGAGATTTTCATGAAGTGCATACTAATTAGCTCCCAATAATCTTTCCATTTTGCAATATATGACTGGTCTATTAATAAAGTAATAACTTTTATAATAGAAGAGATAATATATAAATTAAAGTCTGGGAAAGAAATACCCCCTTGAGACCAGCTATTAGTATGTTTCTTTAATGCAATCCTAGGTCTATTAGGTGCCCATAAGAAATTTAACATTAGTGTATTCAGTTTCTTGATAATTATTTTTGTAGGTGAAAGTATTATTGATTGTATTAAGTATAAAATCTTGGGGAATATTATCATTTTAATAATTGTAAGTCTCTCCTCCATAGTAAAAAACATATTATTCCAGGTATTAAAAAGATTTTGTATATTAAGAAAACAGGTATTATAGTTATTATATATAATAATATCTTTAGATAGTATTATACCTAAATAAGTTATCTGACCTGAATTGGGTACATATTTAGTAAAATCACTAATGAGAATATTTTTTCGTGTATATATAGGTAGTATTTTAGTTTTTTCTTCATTGAATATTAAACCAGAAATACTTTTAAAATTCATCATTTTATCAAATAAAGACTGCATAGAAGAATTAGATCCTGCTGATGTAATTAGAACATCATCTGCAAAAAGTTGAATTTTTGTTGTATTTTTGTCTATTTCAAAACCCTCTATGTCAGTACTTTTTCTAATCAAATTAGCCCAAGGCTCCATTACTAAAGTGAATAATAGTGGAGAAAGTGGACATCCTTGCTTTGTACCTTTAAGAATGGGTATTTTTTGTGAAACATATGTTCCTACCTTAATATAAGCCAGCGTTCCTTTGTATAAATGCTCAATTAAATTTACAAATGCATCAGAGAAGTTTGTGCATTTCAGTAAGGTAAACAGATAGTCCCAACTTACTGAATCAAATGCTGAACCTATATCAAGACTAATAAGTGTTAAATCTTTCTTTTCCTATTTGCAAAATCAATTAATGTTAAAGTTCTTCTTATATTATCAAAAGTATTTCTATTTACAATGAAGCCTGTCTGATCTATATCTATAATGCCGGGGATGATTGTCTTCAATCTATCAGCAAAAATACTCATAAACATTTTATAATCAACATTAAGTAATGAGCTGGGTCGATATGAAGAACATCTAGTTGGATCTTTATTAGGTTTTAAAATTGGTGAAATAAATGTATATTGCCAAGATGGGGGGGTTATTAACTCAGTTTGGGCCAAAATAAAAACCTTATGTATTAATGAATATATAGTTTTAGAAAGGATTTTATATATCTCTGGTATAATACCATCATTACCCGGTGCTTTGTTTGATTTATAGGTTCATAGGTTCATAGGTTTATACTAGGCTATCTGCCCTAAGGCATTTATAAGCCTAGCCCAAATTATTGTGGCTTACGCCACCCCTTATATGAAAAAATACTGTGCCCATTAGTTTGTTGTGCCTCTGTCCAGCAGTGACCCAGAGATGATTCCCGGGGTAAACCTACGATCTCCCATCCACAGGTCTAGATTTCTCTTGAACAGAGTCAGCGAGGTGCTCTGCCTCACATGGACCGGGATTTTATTCCACAGCATAGGGAGTCTCTGAGTGATAAATCTATCCCTCCAGCACGCCCTATTTATATCCGTTAAGGTTTAAGTCGCTTGCTCTAGTGGTTTTGGTGGATTTGGATTTTTTGAGGTGGAGCATGTCCATTAATTCGGGTTGGACATGGCCTTGTATGTCAGGCACATGTCACCTCTGAGCAGACGGTATGCGACTGAATAGAGCTGGAGTTTCTTCAATCTGGCAGCATATGACAGATTTTGGAGTCCCTTTATCCTTTTGGTGAGGAACTTTTGGGGTCTCTCCAATTGCTGCAGATGTCGGGTGAGATACATCCCTAATGGGGCATTGTACTCATCATTGGTCTGATAAGTGAAGAGTACAGGGAACAATGACCTCACTAGATCTGGATGTGAATCCCTTCATGATCAGGTGGGCAATGTAGAAGGTCTTTCTAACCACTTTAGCAATGTGAGTGTCAAAAGAAAGGCCACTGTCAACCTGGGTCCCCAGGTCCCTGATAACCTCTTCTGTGCTTAGTGGATTGCCACCTATATGGTAGCTTGGGGTTACCTTGTTTTTCCCGAAGGGTATGACTATACATTTTTGGCGTTTAACTTCAGGCCATGGCTCTGGCACCAGCTATCTGTTTCCGTGAGTCCCTTCTGAAGGATATCAGTGTCCGATGCACTTTCCACTATGGCCCAGTTTGCAGTCATCTGCAAACTTTGTCAGCCAAAGTCCTCCCATGTTGGCCTGTACTTCTGAGAAGTAGATGCCAAACAATAGGGGCCAAGGACCGAGCCCTGTGGGACACCACTTGTGACCGCTTGGAGTCTGACACAGCCAGCAACTCTAACCCTGTGGGTTCTGTCCTTAAGCCAGTTTGCAACCCATCTTGTGACATATGGGTTTACATTTAAGCTGGTAAGTTTTTCTACAATACCCGAGTGGGTATTGTGTCGAAAGCCTTTGCAAGGTCAAGGTAGGCTGTATGGACTGCCTTTCCTCATCAATGGCCTTGGTGACTATTTCAAGAAGTCGACCAAGTTCAAAAGGCATGATCTTCCCTTGACAAAGCCAAACTGGGTCGGGTCCAATGTCTGCAAGTCCCCTATATCTTTGTTTATGAGCTCCATTATGATCCTCTCCATAGCTTTGCAGACTAGACTTGTTGCTTATGGGGCGGTAATTACCAGGGTCCGTAGAGGCGCCACCTTTGTGGAGTGGGACCACAGTTGCCGTCGCCACTCCTTGGGCACGATCCTGTGGTAAGGCTGAGATTAAACAGCTGCCTTATGTGCGGTTTAATTCCTCATTTAGCTCGTGTAGCACACAGCCGGGGACACCATCCGTCCCATTGATGCTGTGTTTTTAGCTTTAGAGAGAGCAGCTTTCACCTGCGCATTTGAGATGTCCGGGAGGCTACACTCGGCTGGGATAGTTATCTCTCCTTTAGGGGAGAGGGTGAAGTTTGCACTGAACCTGTCTGCCAGTATGTTGGCAATGTCTGTGGGTTCAGTGATTTTGTATCATTTTGGACTAATTCTGAGCATATCTGTGAGTTTCCACCCAGGTTCCTAACATAGCTGAAAAAGGCCTTATGATTGTCCTTGAATCCATGGCAATTTTTCTCTCAAAATTGGCCTTAGTTGATTTTATGAGTGCTCGTAATTTTTACTAATAATGATCAGGGTGACTTCCCTTTTATGGATTTTGTTCTATCATGTAATAGCTTTCTCCTCCTATTGTAAAGTTTGTTAATGGCTGGGGTCCACCAGACTGGACGCTTGCCCTTTGTGGAAAGAGTCTTGGTTTTATTTGGGATTGCCTGATCCATGCAGTCCTGGAGGTGTTCATAGAAGGCATTTGTAAGGGCTTCAAGAGCTTGGGTTGTGGTTTCCTCTGACTCAGGGGCCTTGAAGGATACCACACCAGTCTTGAGTAGTGTGAAGTTTGCTTTAGAGAAGTTCTTCACTATGGTCTTTTTGTTTGGGGTGGGGCGGATGTGGATTTCCAGTGAGATTAGTTTATGATCAGATCTCACCAATGAGGGATATACTTCCGTGTGGAGCATTTTGTCCCCATGTTTGTGACAATGAGATCTAGTATATTTTCTCCTCTCGTGGGAACAGTGACTAGCTGTTCCATGGCATTTGAATTTATGAACTCCAGGAACCGTTGGGCTAGAAAGTTAGGGCTTGATTAATGTTCCCAGTCTATATTCGGTAGTTGAAGTCACCCAATATGATGGTGTTTGAGATACATTTATACCCTCCAGTGTCTTCAGGAAGGCTGTGGGGTTCCTGAGTTTGAGAGGGTGGCCTGTAGCATGCTACAATTTGTAGAGCAGTTTTGCCTATTGTTAGTTGCACCTGGATGGTTTCAAGCTTCATGCGTTGCCACCAACCTGGAGGTGTGAGTATCCTTTATGAATATGGATACACCCTCCTTTTGTGGAGTGGTCCGGTTTTGGGGCAACGCATGATATGAGGTAAAACCTAATAGTGCCGGGTGCTCTCAGGAGCCTTGAACCAGGTTTCAGTTACAGCACAGACATCGATGTTCTCCATACTGAGAAGGGCCTCGTGCATTTTGAGATTTAGACTTCTGGCATTGAGCAGCATTACCCTCAATTTCTTCCCATTTTTGTTTTCTAGGGTGGTAGGTTTAGAATTTGAGCCTTGCCTAAAAAGGCACTATGGGGTGGCAAGAGCCTTAGCCAATATCCGAATCCCAGGGTGACAGGTGCAAGCCGTCCTTGCAAAGCAGCGTGGCTTGTCAAGCATGTCATCCCAGGCAGACAGACACTGGATCCCCTTTGAATGACACCAGACATTAAGCCAATTGTTAAAGCTGATCATCTTGTCTCTATATTGTGGCATCATTCTTGGTGAAGGAAGGATACTGCTCAGGGTTAGGGTCATACCTGCCTGGGCTACATAATCAGAGAGCTCCTCTATGTCTCTTTTCATGCAGTCCAGGGAGGTATCGTCTCAGGTCGCTCACACCAGCATGGACAATGACTGTGTCATATTTGTACTTGCTGTGGTGACCAGTGCTTGTGTTATGTGGCGGATTCTAGTGATAGGCAGCTTACTGTGACCCTCTCCTTGTTCAGCCTGGTGAGTGGGACGTCAGTGTGTCTGACTATGGAGTCACCTATGACAAGTATGTTTGGTGTTGTATTTGGCCTTAAGGGCTGTGACTGCTTTGCACACTGCTTTTGTGGTTTATGTGTTGCTTTTGGGGTGTCTTGAGGTAGCAGTTGTTTGGGTGTCTGCTTTGGAGGCCTCTGCTGTTTAGGTAAATTTTACTCAGAGCCTCAGTATGTCTTTGTGTGTTTATGTGTTTGATTCAGTGGAGTGGTAGCATTATGTGAGGCTGGTTTTGTGGTGTGTGTAGTTGCCTTCTCCTCCTGTCTGGTCTTGCCAGTCCTGAGTTGAGAGAGCTCAGCCTCCAGTTTGGCTAAATAGCTGCATCTCTCGCAAGTATTTGTGTTATGTGGGAGGAGGAGGGTTGTGTGTACATGAGGCAGTTATAACATTGCCTCAAGATTCCCAGATTCACCAGCTGGACCGGAGAGGAGATTGACAACTGACCTTTGGACATGCTAGAATAATATTGGGAAATCCTTAATTGAAAACAAGGGCCAGTGGGGAGTGAGGGTGTAGTGCTTTTAATTTTTAGTGCTGACTTATATAATTGCTTTAGTGAGCAAGTGCCAGGTAACTTGAGTGCAATGTGATACAAGTAACTAAATGCAAAACGACAAACAGTAACTTTCTTTCAAGTGAAACAAGGAAATAAGTACAGTAAGCAATGCAGATATCACTAGTGATCCACAGAAGCGCTGAGAAGTTGCGTTAGGTGAATTAGCTTCCAGGGAAATAACAAGCAAACAAACAACAAGTATATAAACAAAGCTAGATTCAGTAGGCCTGGATCTAGTCTATGATAGAGCAAACAAGGTGAACCAATTTCAGTAAGATACAGTTCAAATATTCAGGCACTATAAACCTTTAACCAGAAAATTCCCAGCTCAGAAGGGCAGAGTCCAGCCTCTTCTCCCACAAGAGTGCAGTCCACGAACCTTCTTAATGTAAAATAACTGGCCTGAAGCCCAAGTGCCTAAACCAGAACTAATACACTTGGACACTGGGCTCTCAATCAGCAGTTCCCAACTTAGAAGGATGAAAGCTACCTGTCCTGCCACCACAGTGCTTGCCACAAACCTTCCTAATGTAAAACAACTGGTCTGAAGTTGTTTTAAGCTTATTTATTTGTGTAATAACTTCTGTATATGAAATACTCTTGTCCAATAGTTTAATATGTTGTTTATTAAGCTTTTTATTCATGTTTGTGGTTATAAACTCCTTTATTTTATCTTTAGGTTCCATGTTAATGTTGTTATGGTTAATCTCGTGAAAGTGATTTCTAAATTCATCCAGTATTTCTGGTATACTAGAAACATTCTTCTTTTTCCTTAGAGAAAAGATTTCTTTGATATGGTTTTGTTTATTCAATCTTTTGTTTTATTTTTAAGTCTATGTAAGTATTTGGGGCTTATTGAATAAGACAAAACTTATATTTTCTAAAGTTATTTTAACTTTATGAGTTAAAATTTCTTTGTATTTCTCATTTAGTTTGTTTATTTCTTCAATAACTTTCTTGTCCATAATATTTTCTTTATTATTATGTTTATAAGAGTCTAATTTACTTTGAATATCTAACAATTCCTTATCCCAAGATTTCCTTTTATTATTATACCATCTGATACTTTGTCCATATAGATATGATTTTAAGGCATCCCAAACATAGACAATGGAGACTTCAGGAGTATTATTTATGTCTAGAAAATGTTGTACTTCTGAAAGTATATATTCTTTATAGTCTTTTAGCTGAGTTAGGTATGCTGGTATCCTTTTGATCTGAACATTATGAGTATTTTTTATCATGAATTCAAAAACAATTGAGTTATGATCAGATATAGGACATGAAATGATTTTGGAATTAATTAAATCTGTTACCATCTGGTTAGAAATAAAGACCCTATCTATTTTTGAATAAGTTTTGTATCTGTTAGAAAAAAGGTGTATGGTAATGATTTTGAATCTATCTGATTATTAATATCATTCAAATGATAAGAATTAGCAAAATCATTTAAATGTTTTGCACTAGATGTAATTCTTCTTTTCCTTATAGTGGTAGTATCACTTTCATGTAGTATACAATTAAAATCACCAGCTAAAATAATATCCCCTATAGAGAATGATATGATCTTATCAATATGATGTTTCACTGTATTAATACCAATACCAGGTATCCAATATACATTAATTAAAGTGTAAGTCTTCCCATTAATTTGTATTGTAACCATACAAAACATTCCTTTGTCATCCTGATAAGACTTAATGGTTTTAGGAATGGGCATACTTTTATTCCATAAAATAGCCACTCCTCTTTTTTCTGAGTGTGCTCTGAACTAACCAATACTGTATACTTATTAGTGGCTAGTTTATCAATATCTTTTTTCAAGAGATGGGTTTCTTGCAGGAAGACTAGATTGGCCTTGTGTAAATTAATGTATCTTATTAGGCTTGCCCTTTTACACGGATTATTCAATCCATTAATGTTTAAAGAAATTCCTTTTAAAGATGTCATTTGGCATTTTTAAAACTCAAGAATCTTATGATCGAAATAACAAATAACAAGATAAATAATGTTACATCTCCTCTTTTAGGTGTACCTTTAAATATAGCTGTATTTATTAAATCTCTTATGGGATTTTGTATAGGATTCAATTTTGTTTGTAGTGACAATGAGTGTACAAAATATATTGTGGATGTCAAAACTATATACATATAACAATGAACAAGTGAAAATAATGTGAGGATTAAACCTTGCATCCAGCCTGGAGTTGAAAACTCCAACTTAGAGTAGTATTTACTACTCAAGTTAACCCCCTACCCTAAGCAGCAGTACCTCAGCTACCACCTTATCAATTTAATACTAGTTATATTTAACTGAGGGTAACAGTTTTCAATTCAATTATCTATCAAGACAAAACTACACATTTGGTAAAACAGCATCATATAAACTAAAATAAACTTTTTTTTTAAAAACTGTTCATACTACTATATAGATCTATGTAATATATAACACTTGTATTCAAATAGCATTCAAATAATCTTGATGTTAGAAATCAAGAGGAGAGAAAATTAGGTTCTAACATTCATTTAAATCAAAAACTTTGGCTAATATGATTCAGACATTACATATATTAAGATGCATCTATTTTCTGTCATGTGAATACTATTAACAGCTTCCAAAAATCTTGAATTGTTTGTATATGAGCATTTACTTAAACTCATTATTGTCAATAAAGTAAAATATTGTATTCATAAAATTATTATAAATCATATTGCATAGTTATGCAAATTCTCAGAAACACTTGCATTATTAAAAAAAGCCATCACACACATACACACACACACACACACATACATACACACACACATACACACACACACACACACACATACATACACACACACACACACACACACACACACACACACACACACACATATATATATATATATATATATCTGATCTCACTGAGTTGTGTCTTTGTTGAGCACTATCCTACTTGCTGTCCCTAGAATAAATCTGTCTGCTTTATACAAAATAATGCACAGCAAACACATTTTAGTAACCAGATTTTACAATCATGCTAACCTACTGCTTTAAAATATATCACATGACATTTCTTCCAGAATAGAGTTATAAGATTATTTATGCTTGTCAATCAGATGAATTAAATGAGTTATAGTAAAGTATATGTTTGGAACACAAATTTTTAACACAGATTATTATGCTGCTGTTAAGTAAATTTTCAAAAACATTTAAATAAATGTTTCATTTTCTATGCCTTCTAAAATAAGACATTTACTTACTACAAGAAACTACATCATTTAGACTCATTATAACTGGCATATTTTATGAATAGAGTATTTTTCCTGAATCTGTGGTGTGTTAGTGTGATAACTATGTCAAAGGTTATACTAACTGCTTTCAGTTTCTCTGTAAGAATTCTGTGAGTTGAAGTTTTTGAAGTAGTTCATGGACACTGTGCATGAGACAGCCCACATCTCAGATTGTCTCTCTTAACATTTTGGCGGGAAACTTATTAAAAACTAGTGACAAACATTCATTTAGTAGTGTAAATGTATGTAAACATGACAAAACCTTCACAATGTATTCCACAGACCATTACAGCCTCTTACTTCTTTTCAGAAAGAGAAACAAATTGAATCACAGCTTGCCATTAAATCTTCAGATATTTTGACTGGTTATGAAACAAAACATTATAACTGACATATTTTATGAGTAGAGTATTTTCCTGAATCTGTGGTGTGTCAGTGTGATAACTATGTCAAAGGTTATACTAACTGCTTTCAGTTTCTCTGTGGGAATTCTGTGAGCTGAAGCTTCTGAAGTAACTCATGAACACTGTGCATGAGACAGCCCACATCTCAGATTGTCTCTCTTAACATTTTGGCGGGAAACTTATTAAAAACTAGTGACAAACATTCATTTAGCAGTGTAAATACATCTAAACATGACAACACCTTCACAATGTATTCCACAGATCATTACAGCCTCTATGTAAGTGAAATTAAGCCCAAAATTACCAGCAAGCAATAAAACTCAACATTCTTCTCCCAACTCAATTTTCATACAAATCCTATTATTCACTGTGCCCACACAATCAAAAGCATTTCTATATATTAATAAAGAAAAGAAAAAGAGAGTAGAAAATAAAAGGGAGTGAGGCAGAAATAAAAAAAATGTAAGAGAAAGCTGTAAGAAGTATATACAATGGAATGTTACTTACTGTTTATATTAATAGAGTTAAATATAAAACATATTATTTACTCTTATTTAGTTCTGATTATTATTAGTTAAAGCATAACAGATTATTTACAAACAAGCATAAGCAGTATAATCAAGAAAGTATAATTAGAAATAGCATTTGAAGAACTTATAAAAACTTTTACAAGGAATAAATATGTTATTATTCTATTAATGATATTTTCATTACTGCTCACTCCCTGCCCTCCCCCACCCTTTACCAACTACATAATCTAAATAGAATGTCATTGTTTAAACAAAGAAAATAATAAAAGGAGAAGGAAAAAAAAAGGTAAAGATAAAAAAATGTATCAAATTACTAACCTTACTTCTTTTCAGAAAGAGAAACAAATTGAATCACAGCTTGCCATTAAATCTTCAGGTATTTTGACTGGTTATGAAACAAAACATTTCTTTGCACATACAGAATAACTTTGATTAAATCTTTTCCAAAATATGTGTGGCTTTCTGGAAATGCAGGAACTATATTCAAAAAGATTAATAATGAACTAAAATGATGAGAGAGAAAAAAAACATATAACAAATCATTTGTTTTTTAGTCTCTTCTTCTTCTCTGAAGTCTTCCACGAAGCTTCAGTTGCCAATCTCTTTAATGAAGAACTAGCCCATTCCATTTCTTCTATTTTATCCAAAATCCTTTTTTCTTTGACAAACAGTAAAGCAGAGTCTAAATCATCGAAAACCTTAGACCCATCAGGAAGGAAGATTTTAAGCTTGGCAGGAAACAGAAGGTATGTTTTAAACTGTGCTTTTTTAAGCTCCCTTATTAGTGGCAGAAAAACTTTTCTTTTAGCTATTACCATGGAAGAATAGTCATTGTCAAAATGCACAGTTGTCTCATTAATCTTAACAGGAGCTTTAGCCCAAGCAGATTTAAGAACCATCTCTTTATCAAAAGATGATAGAAATCTAACTATAACTGATCTAGGATATTTTTTGTTAGAGTTAGTATTAGCTATAGATCTATGTGCTCTTCCGATACCAAAGAGAATGCTTCTGTTAAGTCTAAAGTTTTAGGGAGCCAAGTTGTTAAAAAGAAGTAATATTGTTACCTTCAATATTTTCTGGCAGTCCAAAAATCCTAATGTTATTGCCTAGATCTATTTCCCAGGTCATCCAGCTTTGTTTGTAAATGTGTATTTTGTTTCAGCAGAAACTCAATGTTGATTTCCTCTTCTTGGATTCTATTTTCCATGTCATTCACAGCTTCTTCTATGCCTGTCATCTGGATCTTCTGTTGTTGCAGGTCTGTATGTAACAGGTCTATTTGTTTTGTAGTTTTTTCTATGAAGGTGTCTATTTTAGTATCCATTTTATCCATTTTATCAGTAAGTTGCTGGATTATAATTATCAGAGACTGAAGTTCTTTCTTGATGCTGGAGTCTTGAGAATTTGTCTTACTGGAACTCATTTCAGACTGATAAACTGACAGGAAAATTTCCACAGTGATTTCTGACAGGAATATTGTTAAGATTTCCTTTCTTTTTTAGATATAGTTCAAGAACTATATAAAACAAACGTATTTAGAAAGAAAATTACTTCAAAAATTAATTTTTTAAGTAATTAATTCCTGTCAGTGTAATGAAATTGGTGGAGCTGAAGAAATCTGCTGCTATCCTGTGTTCATCCTTGGCCACGCCCCCCCTTCTTAAGTTTTCTGACTTGCCTTAATATGTTATATCCTGGTGGGAAAATTTCTTCACTCTGGATGTTAGGTTTTAACCAGGTCTCAGTGATGGTAATTATGTCGGGGGAGTAGTGGGTTATAAATGCTTGTATATCAGGGAGTTTGTTAGTTATGCTCCTGATATTCATATTAATGATTAGTAAGTCTGACCTTTTCTTGGGTGGGATTGGGTAATTGTTAGGTCCTGGATTTGGGTGGATGTATCCTGCTATGAGAAAATGTTTGTGATGAGTAATATGTGTTTAATATTGTGTGTTGTTTGTATGTGGTGTTTATATGATGGTTTTGTGGTGTGGGTGGTTGTCAACAGAGTTTTATTTATGTGTAGCATATAGGATAGTACTGATAGCTTATGCTAGAAGGCTGGTTTTGTTTAAAATAGGTAAGTTGGAGCCCAGAGTTGCACTCTGAGTGCACAGGGAGAGTTTTAAGCCCTTTTAACACAAACCTATCCAAACAAAACTACCATCTAGTGGCCAATGAGAGGAAATGCCAAATCAACTAGGGTAATTCGTAATGAAAACTAAGAGAAAAATGAGATAGAAGTAGTGGGGAATGACCTCGGAGTAGGTCTGCGAGTGTGCTGGCCTTGATACCGTCACTATGACAACTGATTAAAAACTTACATTGAGCAATATCACTATACAGAGACACTGTAGGTTGTATCCTACACTGTAAGGATGAGAGGATGCACCCTGGTTTTCCCCAAGTAGTTCAGCTTTGTATGTTTAAATGCAGATGGTGGTGGTGGTGGGGGGGCTGGTTTACTACGCAGAGCTTCCAAGCTGAAAAAAAAAGAAGAGAGGAGAAGATTATGACTTCTTGTGAGTGGTAATTTGGAAGGGCAGGGAGAAGGTTTGGGGGGTAGAGTGCATGAGAGGAGTTGAGTGCGCAGAGTGTAGTTAACTGCCAATGATTTCAAACATGTGAAAATAACATTTAATTTGTCTCTCTGTAAGGTTATAGCTTTAAATATTAAATTCGCCTTTCCCACACTGCTTAACACCAAGATATCATATGCACTTTCCCGTTCTAATACTTATGGTGACAGTTGCAAGTTTACACTCTAGTACCAGCAAATTAGTATTACCAGGGCTATCATGCAATAGAGTTAGACTTTGCTATTTGTAATTGGTTTAAGGTAGGTGTTGTAGTGGCTCTCTAGCATTTCTAAACAGTGGTAGTATCCTTAACAACTTTTTCATTTCTCAGTAGCAAGACCCTGTAAATCATTTCTACATGTATTACCATTAATTTAGCGTTGCCACAAAAAGCTGCCTTCTACAGTTGTTGTTTCTAATAGTAACCCTGTCTTTAACCAGACTTTCACTTCTAGCATTAGGAAATAGTCTTAAGAACACATTTCAACAAATACCGGCAAGGTAGTGTTGCCACGCATGAGTATCGCAGCTTCTACAGAGTACTAGGTAGGAAAGAATGGATAAGAGCATGCAGCTGATAAAGTGAATTAGAATACAGAAACAGTCCCCAAATTGCAGTTGTGGTTATCACATTGATTAAGGTGAAATATAGTAACCGTAGCTTGTTGTACATTCAAATTAGGGCTAGACTGTTGCCATTACACTATCAGTGTGTGTGAGTCACACTTTAGCTGGTGTGCACGAACTGGATTAGATTATCACAGTTACAACATAGCAGAATGCAAATTCAGCACAGGATCTTTCTCTGATGTTAAATTAAGCAAGAGAACACAACAGTTCAGCAAAAAGTACAGTATAGTTAATATAGACAGGACTTACGGACAGCACACCACTCGGACGACCTGAAGTCATCTTGTTTAGGGAGATAGTATTTAAAAATGGCGCCGCAAGTGCGAGCCTATACATGTAGAGTTGGGCTGCTTATAGGTTCATAGGTTCATAGGTTCATACTAGGCTATCTGCCCGAGGGCATTTATAAGCCTTTCCATTTGTTTGTTCTACGCCTTCCCTTTGGTAGTATAGGGGAATTGCTCATTTATTTTGTGTGTGTCTCGCAGTGACACTGACACTGGTCCTGCATTCCATGGTATATCTCTTCCAATCTCCCAGATTTCTCTTGAACAAGAGGCAGCGAAGGCCTCCTGCCTGGACAGATTTTTGAGACCCTTTATCCTTTTGGTGATATCCTTTTGGTTATAGGACAGGAGGGGAACATAGCACATGTTCCAAGGGGGAGGGGTTGTAATAACCTTTGACTATTCCAGGGGGATGGTTATACAGGCATAACAGAGCCACAAAGTGGAGTGGCAGGAGCCAATCTGTTATTCAGTGAGACTGTGCACTAAATAGAGTTTCCCTTGGTGAGTATCACCTTTTGTGGGAGATTTATGTTACATGTACTACTAAGGTCAGTCCCCCCATGTTGGAAAGAATTAGGTTAGATTCATTGCCTGGTAGGAAAATTGTGTGGGGGGCATTGGAAAGTAATGTGCTGGCTATGGTGGCTAGTTATGTGTGATTTCAGGATTATGGTACATATCTCTGCTAAGTTTCAGGATGGAAGTGAGAAGAGCAGAGATATGGAGCCATTTGTATTTGTATCTGACTTTCAGTACTGCCGAAAAAGTGATATTTTTAGCTTCAATATGTCTATAAGAGAGATATCTGAGCATACATGGAAGGAGAGATAGACAGGGAGAGAAACATGTTTTTGTGATATAATAAATACATGTGTTTATAACGCAGCTGGGATATGATGTGGGAATATAATGATAGTTAGTGAAGTGAGCTAGTGTTGCAAATGACCTCTCTTGTTTGGTATCTACTTCTCTGAAGTACAGGCTAACACAGAAGGCCTCTGGCTAATGAAGTTCTCAGATGACTGCAAACTAGACACAGTAGTCAAGTCCCCAAATGATGTGGACATCCTACAGAAGGGCCTCACTGAGACAGATGCCTGGTGTCAGAGCCATGGCCTCAAGCTCAATGCCAAAACATTTAGTGTCATCCCCTTTGGTAAAAACTCTGTACCCATGAACTACCAATTAGGCAGCAATCTACTTAACACCGAATGCGGGATAAGAGACCTTGGGACCCAGGTGGACAGTATTCTCTCCTTTGATAGTCACATCACCACAGTAGTCAGGAAGTCCTT